>NW_017307601.1:422141-472366 GCF_000935625.1 Nanorana parkeri
CCCCATCCAGACACCTTTTTTGTTTTGTTCTAATAACCTCTTTCACTTCTTTGTTCTTCCTGTACTTTTCTCTATTCTCTATTATCTCCCGCTAGTCCATCTGGCTTGCCAGATTGCTAATGCTACCTCTGAGACATTTAAGGCTAATTCAAATTGTTCATACTCAATATATGACATTACTACCCTTTCATCTCCAATTCTTATAACTGGTAACATGTTATCAATGATCCCAATCTATAAGACTGAGGGTATTTTTGAAACTTAATGCTTTTTCTAATATAATTGCTGAATAGATCATCTATTATCATCATGTCTGGGAGGACTAATGTGCAGTAATTCATTCTATCTAGGGTTGAGGAGGAATGCAGTAGGAGCAGAGATGGAAGTGACCACAGACAGAGAGAGCTATTTGGCAGTGTTGATGTTCCTGAAGCTGCAGCCAAATTAGCTCAAGTGATCAGGAGGGTTGGTGATGACGATGAGGACTCTGACCATA
Source organism: Nanorana parkeri (assembly GCF_000935625.1). Taxonomy (NCBI): domain Eukaryota; kingdom Metazoa; phylum Chordata; class Amphibia; order Anura; family Dicroglossidae; genus Nanorana; species Nanorana parkeri. The sequence goes on from NW_017307601.1 coordinate 422,638, forward strand.
CCTGGTTGTCAGAGATAGTAGAGAAGGAAAATGTGGAAGAGGCATAACATCAGCAAGAAAGGAGATCACCCATGTCACTGCTCCACAGATGCAGGCCACTGGTATCCCCAGGTCCATTTCTCATTGCTCATCTGTGTGGGCCTTTTTTCCACACATGTACTGCAGACAGCACTGTAGTGATTTTAATTCAAGCGTGGTAATTCTATTGGTCATATGGGTACCACATGCATGAATAAACAAATAACTGCTCACAACAGAGCTAGGTGGTGAGCAGCACATGCATGCTTATGGTTAGCAGAAAAAAAGCTGCAAGTGACAGGGAAGAATGTCTTACAAAGGGTGTGAGAGACTTACCTTATTGAATTTGAGTGGATAAGAGTGACAGCATGGGCTATACAGAGCAGTAGGCTACAACTTTGCTCTGAGTCTATAAACCTCACCCCGCAACTTCCAGCTGTATCATTAACAAGGCAAATGTATCTTTCCCTTCCGCTGAAACCTTAGGAAAAATATGTACACAGTAACCAGCATCTCAATGTTGGCTTTACAGCTTCTTCCCTTCCAGCTGGTAAAGTTTGCTTCTTTTGTGGGTATATTGCCTTTGCTGTACCACAGTGGCAGGTTTCCACCATTTTTTCACACAGGAGGTCATCCCTACCCTAAACCATTATGTGGAAAATAATGTCTCTATTTTGCTGGATCACACAGTCAGCAGCAGGATCCACATGACCACAGACAAAAGGATCAACAAGCATGGGCAGGGGCATTATATCTCTTTCAAAGCCCACTGGGTAACTTTCCTGATGGCCAGAAAGGATGCAGAACAAGAAAGATAACAAGAGCTGGTGTTGCCGTTTGAGTCCTGACATTTGGTGACAGTGACAGATCAGAAACCTCTACCCCCTCTTATTTAATGACCTTTTCCAATGAGCCATTGTCTGAACCACCAGTACCCTCCAAGTAATCAAGGGGCTATGCAACAGCTCAGGCAAATCACTTCCAGACTGTGGCAGAAGCCACACTGGGGCAGATATTCTTTCATCTCCACAGGGGCAGGCCCAGAAGTGGCTAACCCCACCCCATCTTGTGCCAGCAAAGGCTATGGGTGACAATGGCACCAACTTGCTGCCTGCCCTTCAACAGGGAAAGTTCACACACATAGCTTGTCTGACACACGTCCTCCACCTGTGGTGCAGCAGTACCCTGCCATGCATAACCTTCTAAAAAAAGGCCAGAAGAGTGTGTGTCGACTTAAAGTGTTCATACCCTGCAGCCTGACATTCAGTGGCAATTCAACCTGCCTGCAAACCACCTAATATGTAATATGCCCACACACTGAAACTCCACTTTGGCAATGCTGTATTAGCAGTACTTTCATTAGCAGGCCATTAATGAGTATTTGTGAGTATGGCATGAGGACAGGCTGGTGAGATATCAATTTTTTCACCATGTTACTGGCTCCTCATTCAGGAGGCATATACCATATTTTCACTATTTAAATAGGGAAACCTAATATTGAGTTGTGATGATGCAGGCATCAGCTACACTAGTGTTCCTGCCAGACCACATACTACATGGTCTCATAGACTGTACACTAGAGGCACAGAATCAGTAGGAAGAGGAGAACTTCCTGGTGTCTCAGGGCTTGCTTTACTCTGACTATGTCCATGTGTGGCTGCACATGACACAGGAGAAACACAAGGAGGATGAGGAGGTTTGGGTTACTGGCATTGAGATGGACATGGGGATTGCTTCTAGGGCTATATGTCAACCCTCCTAAATCTTAGGAGTTGTACGTGGTTGGGGAAAGATAGCTAAGGACAACATTGTCCTTAACAACCCCAAATACTCAAGTTCTTCGGCCTCCAGAAAATGGTCGTATATGGGCTAATTGATGTCCCACTGCCTGTAAAAGGTCCACAGAATGCAGGCCATCAAAGTTACATAGTTAAATAGTTGGTCAGGTTGAAAAAGTCCAGTGTGCTTTCAGAAGATGCATTTAGCCCTGCAGGAGGTTTTGTGACTGAAAAAGAGTCCACCTGTCCCCAGAAAGAGTTGACCAGCTCACCTTTATAAAAAGGAATCTGCTAATGCTAACAATTAAATCTTGTTTTTGACTCCGGTCCCAACAACGTTGGAATATATTAGAGCTTAAGCATCTTTTTCCACTGCTGCAGACCAGTAACAAATACCAACCCCTGCCACCATTAACAGCTTCTTCTATCACTGCTGGCCTGACTCCCTAACCATCTTCTGTCACCACTGCTGGCCTACCAGCAATAAAATCTCCTCCAGACTCCACAGCTTTGGTATATTGCTACCCCCCTTACAAGGCACTGCACCATATCTGAAGCTGTTTGCCAGTTGTAAAAAAAACTAAAATGTTTTGATAGATACATTCCTGTATTCCATATGAGTATTTATGTTGCATTACGGTGCTTCAGCACTAAATAAACCCAACACAGCTCTTTCAAGGTTGCTAATATGTCATCTTAGCAGAAAAGAGTATAGACTACCCCACAAATCTGTCCATTTTCCTGTCTTCAGTCTCAGAAAAAATACAGTGTCATTTTTGATTTTGAGAAATTTAAATAAAATCTGCTTGATCTCTACCTCTGAAATTTCATCCTAGCAAATGAGGAGTATACACTGTGTAGCAAACCTGAACAATTTTTCTGTGTTTAGTCTCAGAAAAAAAATACATTTTTTTATTTCGGGATGAAATCTGCCTGACATCCCCCTGAAATTCATCCTAGAAAAAAGGAGTATAGACTGTGCAGCAAATCCATCCAATTCTTCTGTCTTCAATCAAAGAAAAAGCCCCTACTTTTTTTATATGCAGCAAAGCTATACTTTTTTTGTCCTTTGTCTCAAAAAATAAAAATTTTTATTTACAGATAAAATATGCCTTTGCTTGGCTTCTGAAATTGCATACAAACAAAAAAGAAGTACATATGGTACAGGCGGTTTTAAGGTGTCCCAGTGTAATCTGTGTTGATATTTTAATAAACTTTGTCCATAATACAGTGTGGTACTGAAAGTAGGAACACAAGCTATGAAAAATGTTTTCCCATTGTTTGGCAATTGTGTATACCTTTTGATAGACTTTAGATTGCTTGTGTCTGCTCCTTTTACTACTCAATTCTGACCTATAATTGTTGAACAAAAAATCAGTTATCTTCCCTATATACCTAATAAAGACTTTTGTCACCAATGCTGTCCCAGAAAATCATGTTATATAAATCCATATACAGCTTTAAGACATCCCCAAGCATGTTATTGGAAGGATTTGTGTATTTTCAATGTTACTCTTAAGTTTGGATTTACAATCAAACTTCAGTGCAGTTCGGTAGACCTCCCAGGAACTAAACCCAAGTACATTTGGCTCATTCCTAGTACTGGCATATAGTGATAAGTTTCTAAATAATACTTAATGGCTTTTGTGCCTTAATCATGTGGAATATTCAAATATAGAGCTGTAACATCTTATGTAAGCCAGCTGTGAGACTTATTCAGTTTATTATGTTGAAATGTATTTATAACATCTGTAGAGTCTTGTGTATAAGATGGGAGATTTGTGACATATTTTTGAAGATGTATATCTACATAGTGAGATGGATTTCTAGTTATAGAAATAATATCAGATATAACTGGTCAACTTGGTGGTTAAATTAAAGTTTTATGGATTTTAGTAGGTGGTAGTAGTAAGTAATATTAGTCTCAGAAATGTGTATATAGTTTTGTTTATCTTTGGTAATCATCCCATTCATATAGTCTTCTGCTTTAAGCAACATAAATTGTCATAGAAACATTGGTGAGGGATCCTCTCTTAATATAATATAATATACCATTCTTGATTGTTTAAGATCCTCATTGCAGTGAGAAGATAGTTATCCTTATTTTGTACAACTACTCCCCCTCTTTTGTCTGTTCTCGGTGTAATGATGTCACAATTGTCTTGTAGACTACATAGTGCTTTTAAAATCCTCTTTATTTTAGTTTATTTTACCTAATCATATTTCCTTGAGTTTATTAAAACTCCATAACCAAGGAACTGAAGGTTTTTATTAGGGTCCTCTGTAATGTGTTGGATTTAACCCTTTCTTGACGGGAGACGTACAGTGTACGTCCTGGCACTTTCTGCCTATATGACTGGCCACGTACACTGTACGTGACGAGTTATATCATGCTTTGTAATGCTGGTAACAGCTGATTCTCAGAGGTTACCAGTCATTAATGAATGGCTCAGTATTGAGGCATTCATTAATTAAATAATTAAGCTTTTTGTAAAAGCTTCTTCCTTTCATTAATTAAAGAATTAAGCCGTTACATGCAAATACAGGACAGCAATTTGCGATCCCGTATTTGACAGCTGAAAATAGCAGAGAGGTAGCAGTGACTAACCTCTTTGCTATTTGTTTTGACAGCTCGAGAGCCCGATGTTTAGCTACATTTCACTAAAAAGATACAATGTATATCTTTTTAATGAAATGTATCAGTTCTGATCGTCTAGGCATGATCAAAGAGCTTTTAGTGACATCTGAATCTGACTAAAGTCAGGATCAGTCTCTAAGGTTATTATTAGCTGTCTAATAGCCAAAAAAATGTTTTAAAAAGTTAATTTATCAAGCAGTCATAGTGATTGCTTGATATAAACTGACAAGAAAAAAACAAAAATTTTTTTTTTTTTTTACGAAGTGTAAAAAAAATTAAATAAAGTGTAAAACAAAATTAGGAAAATAAAAATTATATATAAATATATTTTTATACTAAATGAAGGGGTTAAATGAAGACTTTATTTTCATGTCTGTGGTGCTAGGTGAACTAAATATACAATTTATGTCACAAGGAACCGGTTTCTTCTTCTAAGGGTGTAGTAATTATCACTAGAGTATCTTCGTTATTTTTTATATTATTATTTCTAAAGTAACATTGTTTTCACAATTTACTTGTATCTGTTAGAAGATCTAAAAATAGTTTATGTGCATCTGTTTTAGTTGAAAGACAGAAAGATAGACTTTTCTCTAATAGTGATATTTCCCCACCAGCCAGTTCAGGTTGAAATAATGATAAATCTTTATGGTGTGATGGTTATCAGTCTTATTTGTATTTCAACTTCCTCATTGTATTCCCCCTGTATGCCTTATCTTCTCTGTTTCTTTTTGCTCTGGCCTTTGAAATGATTTGTGTTTATTGTCATGCTCTTTGGGCTTCTCTGTTTCTGACATAAATTTAGATTCATGTTTTCCCTTTTGGACCAGACGTGTATGTATTAGTAGGTGCATCATACATAAATGCACACTGTGGATGTATTTTCTTGAGTTTATATTTTTGATTTTCTATTTAATGTTTGTAGATTGCACAGTCTCAAGAAGTCAACAGAACTCTGTGAAACATGTCATGGCTATCATTGTTTTTTCTGCAAAATATTGTCTCCATTCACTTGGGAAACTCTTTTAACCCATTGGATTTATAGTTGCATCCCGTGATAATGGTGCATGTATATACAATATGTGTATGTCGTTTGATGTATGCATGGAATATTGAGCATTTGCAACTCATACTGGTCAAAATAATGGTATTTTTGGATTAGAAATTCTTGGTTTCAGGTATGCAACATTTTAACCATTTTGAATAAATATTTATGTTTTATATTCACGTAGTTAATTGTATTTCTGTAGATATGACAAATTAAAAATCCATTTTGGTAGCTGTTTGGCTGTATATGCATTTTTGGGATATGAAGTCTGTGCATGAAACACCATGGTGTAGCATGATGTATAATAAATGTATCGTTGTAAATTTTTGGAGAAGTTCTAAAAAGTCTCAATAGAGCTGGTTAAAATCAATGAACTGGTGTAGTATACACTGCATTTTCGTAAGATGATATTTATATTGAAATTACTGTACTTCGAAATGTCCCAACACTTTTCATGAATGGCTTATGTGAACAAGGAATGATGTTGATTAATTTTGGTTTTTGCTTTTTTCACAGAAATTAGGAATTTGTTCATTATTTATTCATCAAAAATGCCAGTCTGCAATTTAGAAATATTTAATAACATACAAAAGACCTTGGTTTACCCTAATCTCAGATTTGACCTAGTTTTCTGATTAGCGAACGAATGGATGTTGGATCTGTTTGAGCTATAATTTGAGTTCAAATTTTAATTTCTAATTAAAATTTTGCAGCACAAAGGAGCCTTTGTCCATGTTTCAGTGATTTATGGTCAAACCACTGTATCAAATCTGTGTAAATTTCCACCTTGTAAGACAAGATACATTCAAATCATTCCATCTTTGCATTTTGTAATGGGAACCCCAAAGGACGTTCACTATAAATGATTCCTTTCCTGGCGTGCCATTGATTACTCAGCCACCATATCTGTATAAAATTTTCAGACTAGTCCAGATGGCCAAGGACCCCTTTTATTATTGTTCTAGCAGTGTCATAATAATAATGGCAGAAACAGCTTGCAGGAACATTTTTTTCTTTATAATGAGGCAGTTTAATGTGCTAGCTCAAATAAGAGATTGCCATGGAAATTGCTCCACTGTTTCCTATAAAAAGTAATGATTTCATGTTGGAAATACCTTCAGTTTCTTACAACTTAGAATAAGAGTATGATTTGAATGTTTTATCTTAATATGAACTAAGAAAATCTAGATAACAGATACTAGGATACAACTGACTTAATTAAACAGCAATCATTTTTTTACTTGACCTGCCTTACTTTTTCTATCACAGTACACTGTGAGTTTTAAAGGGCCAGTCTTTAAAAATGTTCTTTAATCTTGAATATGTTTGGTTGAAATATTAGCTAGTGTCTAATAATACTTATGTACTTCTGCAACAAAATCTGTTTAGCTGAGTTTTCAGCATCAACCCAGTAAAACAGACAATATTAGATGTTATCATTCTAATTGCTAAATTTTCCTGTTCTATAGTATAGGAAATGCAGCAGAGGAAGAGTAATACTTCAAAGTTAAGTTTCACAATAGCCATAGTGCAAAGAAGAAGCAGGAACTATATCAAGGAGATATTGCCACGCAAGTTGCTGAGAGATATAGGAAACCTCCTGAGAGATTTAAGAAACCAAAATGACTTGAAATTAGCTAAAATATCAGGTAAAATTACAATCAAGTATAATAGATGAAAATGGAGCACCTTCTATGGTTCCCTTATTGAATAGATATATTTTGTTTAAGTTACATGACTGAAGGTCACCGTGGGTAAAAGATGGTTTTGAAAGACCCTATCCCTGTGTAGGGATAGATGTTCCACTATGACAATTGCCTCAATTATGCTGATTGCATCTATGTCAAACAAGAACAACCATCTCTAAACAGGTGGGGACCTTCATATTATAGGAAGAGAAAATAATCTTGCAATATTGCAGGAAGACAAAAAGTCAAAGCAAGACTCAAATGTAAGATATCTATAAACAGATGGAGTTTTACCCTACGCCCTTTTCTGAATAACCCTGTAAGTGATGTAATAGACCATTGGCACTTGGAATATATTTGCAATGAGGAGAACATAGAGTGAATCAAATAGATATAAACTAAAAACCTGTAGAAGGAAATATTATTTTGAGGTGCTACCAAGCTCTACTCCAAGACAAAATTGTGATCTTCAGTTCATACCTAAATCCCTTTGCACATGTAGGGATATACCCTTTATACCTCCTGGATTAGTGCAGTGTATTTTTCAGGTTATGCGTAGTTTCTACTTTCCACCAGTAGGGTGTGCTCATGGGTCACCTATGCTGTTCCATCCACCAGACTTTGCTGTGACAAATTATTGTGCTCAGTGTGCTTTGTGATCAGCTAATCATTGCAGAGACTGTCATCATTGAGTGGGTTTGGCTATAACAAAACCCCTGAACATGTTCAGTTCTGGGTTCTTCTTCACCACTCTCCATTTGGGAGTTGCTGCTTTAGGTGCTGGGCTGTTGCCCAGGCCTGAGGGCTTAGGGTTAGCTGCAGGGTGCTATACAGTTCCAGAGCAGTGTCGTATCAGCAATGGTGTCCCTGAAGATCTGCTCCAGGAGGTGGGGGTGTGCTCATCTGAAGTGAGTGAAACCAAGCCTGGAATCCGCCTTCCTTCCTAAGATCAAGATGACACTTAGTGGGTGAATCTTGGCTTCTATACTCCCTCCAAGCTCCCCTGGTGCAGTCCCTGCAAACATTGCCCTGACCTACTAATCCTTCTCTCTTACCCCCTCCACTTCCTCCCAACCCCACTTAACCTGTGAGGTGCTGCTGACCCTGCACCAAAATGTGGATCAGCAGGGGGTGCCCTGGCACTATGGTACAAGGAGGCATGTTGGGGCTGTGGCTTCCATGCTGGTGGGGATCATGGGTCCCGGTCCTTTTGTCTGGCCTTGCCTGGCACAGGGGCATGTTGGTGGCTGACTGTGTGTGAAGTGGTGTGCCACGTGACAGCCTGGAACCTTCACAGTAGCACCCCGGCTCTTTTGGCTGCACCTGCACTGTTGGGTTTTGGGTGGCTGGCCATACCTGTGCAGTAGCATGGTGGCTCAGCCAGTCTGCATCGAAGATGTGTCATCCAGGGTAGCCAGCCACATTTGCACAGTAGGCCTTGTTAGGAGGAGAGCCTGTGCCCAACAATAATCTTTAAGCACAGGTTATTAAGACTGTTGTGGTTTGCTGCAGTGACCAAACAGAGCCTGACAGCATCTTTATCTGGGGTCTTTTTGGAGGTTTTGGTGGAGGTCTTGGCAGAGTCAGGAATGAAGCAGGTGCCATCAGAAGGATACTTCAAGGCAGGTTCAGCATGTTATCTGGTGGTGGGACAAAGGACCATTTCTGGGGAACCTTCATTTTACCCTTGGAACCAGTCAGACAATCCCTTTTGGGACCCCTCACAATGTCGGATGTAAGGCACAAGGGGCATATGGGAAAAGGGATATTCAGCTTTACTGCTACTAATGGGCATGGGGGAACTCTGCCACAAATGGTTTGTTTGTTTGCCCACCTTTAAACTCATTACACTCATTGGATGTGTATTTTGCACTTTCAGGTGCTTCTGATGATTCCTGCCTTAGTAAGGAGCTTTCTCTCCATCCCTCTTCAATTCTCCGTCTGACGCACCTATGATTTCTGCACTGGATGACGAAAAACATTAAGCAATGACTGCAGAGGTAAGTACCACTTCTGATTCAGATGAGTCTTCCAAGAAGATCCTCCTTCTGTGATGATATCATGAAAATTGCAGGACACCATTTTGGTGCATGAGGTGTGGGATTGTTTAGCCATTGATTGTCCAGGGCCATCCTAAGATCACCAGAATGAGTTCCTTTAAGAAGAAGAAACTCAGTAAAACCTTGTACACACATCCCCTAGTGGAATAAGTGCTTTATATGGTCTGGAAACATCCTGAAAAAGTGGATTATACAGAGGGTAGGGGCTTTTATTTCTTACCTTAACCGATATCTTACCATCCATTGATTTTATTTTATTTTGGGGGGGAGGGTGTTGGGGGAAATATTAGGGGTCTTAACAGATCCCTGACATTTCCCTTTTAAAATTGAAAAAGAAATTGAGGACACAGAGTCCTCAATCTCTTTTTCTGCAGCCTTTGTTCTAAATGAATGGAAAGTATAGAGTCTTCCAATTCATTCAGAAAATATTTACTATCAACCAGTTTCTGAATGGGGAGGAGCCTCTGTACAGAGTGCTACTACCCATTCCTAAACTCATACATGAACAGGAAGTTCCTGTTCAGTCATAACTGGGGACACATAGTACTATGTGTCCCCAGCTATTTACAAACACTGGAGTGATCAGCTGGTCACTCCAGTGTTTGCTCTACACACAGAGAATCATATCACTGATATTTACTGATCCTCCACCGCTTGACCGCTGGACAAAACGCGTCAAAGAGGGCAGACGCTAGATTTGCACACGAGGGTTTCAAAAGTTTGTTCCTGAGCTGCTTGTGCCGGCCGGATTTTTTTGCCTGTGTAAGTTACTACTTGTAATAAAGCTAAATGTTTTTGCACGCTACACTATGAGGGCTCTCTCCTTTTTTTATCTTTGAAATATTGCGGGACCACGGCAAGGAGTTTCGTTTGACACTGCGCCTTAAACGATCCAGCTTTACTTCTGGGATCCAGCCAGCGCTACAAGGGAGAAAAACCAAGCACTCACCTTGCAGGGACTGAGAGTAAAAACAACTGGGTCCAAGTTTGAAAGCACGATTGCAGGCTCAAGCGTCACTAACTAAAAGCCTTCGATCCAACTCCATTTGGTGAGTACCCACCCAAGGGGGGCTGTCGGACCACCGCTACGAAATATATACCACCATCAATATATATCATTAACAACTTCCTTTGTACACATTTTTTACGTTTATTTTTCGCTGACCAATTTATTCCAATTTTTTAATATATATTTTTGGCACGGATCGTTTACATATTGTGACCTATTCGAGGTCTTTACACAGTGGTTGAAATTTTTTATTGTCCCAATCATTTTCTGTTTTTCCACAGCACTATTGTACTATTAATTTTATTTTTATTTTATATATATTTCTTTTATGATTCTATGTAAGACATATCACTTGTTTTAGGGCTAGACCGCCTAAACCTAAAATTTCACTATATCACTTGGTTATACTAAGTTTCATATTAGTTACACCTTTAGCGCTTTGATATATATTTTTCTCGACTGTTGATAGGATTCTTCTATCCTCTTTTTAGAGCTGCTTTAGGTCTTAATTTATTATACATTTCCACTTTAGTCTCCTTTCCAGAAGCGCGGATTATCTATTTCTCATATTTCACATAGTACTATGTGTCCCCAGCTATTTACAAACACTGGAGTGATCAGCTGGTCACTCCAGTGTTTGCTCTACACACAGAGAATCATATCACTGATATTTACTGATCCTCCATCGCTTGACCATGCACAGAGGGGGCTCAGCCTGTAGCTTTTCCTCTGGATCCCCCCTGCTCACCTGGGCAAAGGCAGCGGGCATCCGAGGAGCACTTCATCTGGTGGGGGGGCGGAGGAGGGAGCCGCTGTCACATGATGTTCCACACAAGGGTGGATTTTGGGCAGTGATGTGGGGTGCGGCTAGCTTTTCTTCTGTTTGTATGGGCTCATACTGGAACAAGGACTTTCCTGAGCTGTGGAGAAGCAGTGGTTCTTTTGTGTGTTCACTTGTGCTTGCACTTTTATGTTCTCAGGGTGTCCACATTGTGGGGTACCTGGATAACCCCCTTTTGAAGGCCAGAACTGAGGATAAATTGGCAACAGATCTGTGGTCCACAATTCAGACATTACAGCAGTTTGGATGGGTCAATAACCTCCAGAAATTGTTGCTGTATCCCATTCATCATCTCAGGTATCTAGGGTTTCTTCTGTATACAGATCAGTCTCCAGTGTTTCCTTCCCCTAAGAAGGTTCAGATTAGACATCTGCAATTTGTTTCATTCTGAATTGAATTTATTTTTGTGAACGTTAAAATAAAAAAACAGCATGGAATCCCCTCCCCAATTCATACTAGACCCTTTAGGTCTGGTAGAGTTTTAAGGGGGACCCCAATGCCAACAAAAGTGTGAGGTCCCCCCTAAAATCCCTTACCAGACTCCTGATCTGAGCAGCAGCCTGGCAGAGCAGGAAAGGGGGGGGGGGTGAGCATGCACCCCCCCTGCACCATACCAGGCCATATGCCCTCAACATGGGGAGGGTGCTTTGCCAGGGGGACCCCCTGAAGAAGCTCCTTGTCCCTATGTCAATGAGGACAAGGACCTCTTCCCCACAACCCTGGCCCAGTAATTTTGTGGGGTCTGTGGGTAGGGGGGCTTATAGCAATCTGGGTGTCCCTTTTCAAAAATCCCCTTGTGAATGAGTAAGCAATAGGTGTTACCACTACTCATTCACCAAATAGTGAATATAAACAGTTTGGTTTAGTAAATACACACCCCACACCATAAAAAAGTCCTTTATTTGAAAAAAAAAAACCCAACATATTTTTGGACATATCTTTTATATATGACAGCAGAACTGTCATAATAACAACTCTGCGTCTGACTGTCAACAAAGGGGCAAAGCGAGTCATGACTTCACAGGACTTTTTATTGCTTCTGTGGACTGTTAAAAGTTAAAAAATAAAAATGTAACTTTTTTTTCTAATGAAAACTTGTTCAAAAATATCATTTAACTCATCCGAAATGAACCAAAATGTTTGATTTGTCTGAATCCAAATTCTGAAACGAATTGACTTTCGGACCCGAATCCCAAAAAACAAAATAACAAAAAATCAGAAGCAAAACAATTTTTTTGCCGGTGCACAAGTCTAGTTCTGATTCTGAGATGACAAATGTGATAGTTAGAGACAAAAACCCAGCCTTTGGTAAGGTTTTGCTTGCGGGCCCAGAGGCTAACGGCAGACTCTTTTGAGGCAGTTCTTTATGCTCAGTTTCACACCAGACCTTTCCAGAAGTCCATTCTAGCTATGTGGGACAAGCATGTGTAATCTCTACACATGATTTTGTCACCACAAGCAAGGATCTCACTAGTTTGTTGGATCTCCAATCTGGCTGACTTTTTAATAGACGTAGAGCCAAAGGAAATCTAACCGCTCCAATTCCTTAGCCGCCATGACGACTTCCCAGGTGCTGGTCTAATAGGTGCGTCTCCACCTTGGAATGTAGTAGCATATGAACACCGCACAATTCAGAGAATTCCAATACTTCAGACTTTATTTAAATCCACAGAAAATCCAATATAACAGTGAATAAAAGTGTGTAAAGCAGCAAATACCAGCACCGCAAACCCCCAGCCACAACCTCTCACATGTTTCACCCGTAGGCTTATTCATAGAGGTAACAAATACAGATCAGTATCTCACTTAAATGTGTTCAAGCATCTATTATATGATATTTATTATTTACGTTTTATTATAAGATATTAATGATGATAAGAAAGATACCATATTATTGATACCATATTATTGAGCTCATGCAGTCAGGCCACTGATTTTGGTTGGACTTAGGACTTCTTCAGCTAAACAAGAATTATCTGTTGCATCTAAAATCAGCACATGAAAGCTTTGGAAAATGTATTTGGGTATCTAAGACAGCAAAAATAAGTCCTCCATATTCAAAGCATGGCAAAAAATGCAGATAAGAAGGTCAGTGAATGCTTAACTGCTGAATAATTCCAAGACGATAATGGCAACAAAAATGAAAACATTGTGGGAAAGTTTCAGAGGTTGATTCTGAGTGTTCAATCAACACAATTATCACAAAAGAAAAGCTGGAAATTCAAGTTCATGCCTCAAATGACTGTAAATTTCTGACTTTAAAGCAGTTTGGGTTCTATATCCTTATCATAATAATTCAAATAATTCATGAAATACTGACAGTGGTAACCTTTTTATATATTGCCATTAGGATTTAACCATTAATTCTAGACCATTTCTAATTACAAGGTTGGATTAATGTTTAATCATATATTAATGCAATTTTCCATTGTGAGACAGTTGTTCCTTATTTAGCCCTTGCCTTTTCCTAATAAAATATGCATAAAACATTATGGGACCTTAAAAATTACTTCATGCATATGTACACAAAATGTAATTCAGTGTATATTTAATGTTCTATTTATTTATTTATTTTTAAAACACAAGAAGATAATAAAAGGAGTAAAGTAAAAAGAAATAGTAGCATGAATAGTAGGGATGAGCACCTGCTTTGGTCCAACCCATGGACCCATGTTTGGACTGAATTTAAAATGTTCAGAGCTTTGGTAAAAAGTCGAACTAAATGGGAATTACAACCACTGCTAAATTTGACACCTTCCCTCAGACTGGAGATGGCATCTGCTAACATTCTAACAACCAAAAAGTAATCCCCTTTCAGCTGTCAGAGCCAGAGATTCCATTTAGTAGCTGAAAGTAAACAAAGGGGCAGAACCATCCATTTGTTTGAGTTCTGCACGGACCAGTGCCTGCTATTTGACTCCCAGCACCCTTTAGACCACAAACTGGGAGTCATCAGGACTCTCCACCATCGGGCAGAGAAAATTCCCACCAGTACAGAGGCCAAAACTAAGGAATTCAAACACCTCAGGTCGGGCCCTTTAAATTTGCTGGTATCCACACTGGGCTTTTGTCAAAACAGAAAAAAGGAGAGGAAAGAATGCCAAAAGGACCAGTGAGGGTGAAAAGCATGACAAATGGATGAATTTGGTCATCCCATATGTAGCAGGGGTGTCTGAGAAACTCAGGGTTTTTTTTAAAAACATCACATTCCTGTCTGCTTTATAATAGTATATATTAATTCCCAGCAAATGTTTTGTACAAGTCATTCTGAATTGAGAAAGCTGGTTGGATGACCAGTGAAATGTCTTCAAGAAAAATACAGTTGCCTTGACTTATTTTTCATAGATATGTTAAGTTTTTGTTTAACATGAATGGGTATTATTTAGCAAGAAATGATTACCTTGTGTTCACCAAGGGAGGGTGGCCTATAGTTGCAGGGAGTTGGGGAGGAGGCAGAGGGTGGACCACTTTTGGATGGGGTAGAGATAGATTGGGAGGGATAGAGGAAAGAGAATGGTAGGTAATAGTATTAAGGTGCAGAGAAGTGTTGTGTGGGGTAGCAGAAGGAGTACACAGGGAGAGGGTGGTAGGGGGCAGCGAAGTTTGGTAAGGGATAGCAGAAGAACAGTTGACAGTTGTGAGAGGGGCCAGAAGAAGGGGTAATTGGCAAAGGGGAAGGAGCGATAATGAGGAAGGAATTTCACAGTGCCAGGTTGGGGGTGATGTTGGAGTTGTAAAGGGGTTTAGGAGTATTGGGAAGAATGGAGTGGTAAAAATGTGCAAAAGGTGAACTGGTGAAGGATAGAGAGAATATGTAGGGGGTAGGGATATCTATAATGTGCTGTGTTTGGAATAGGTGTCAGGGAGGGACGGCGTCAGGATGTGAAAAGTGTCAGGCGGTGGAGGAGATTTGGCCAGGGCAGGGAGGGTGGTGGGATTTTTGTTGGGATGTTTAGAGGCTTGGGGAAGATGGGAGATGTTGGGAAGAGGTGGAAGAATGTGTTGATGCAGGGATTTTCAAAAACAATTGGTGATTCAGGGGATGATCTTGTCCCAACTTGTGGTATCTGCACCCCTGAAAAATATGTTCTTTTGCAGTAACTTATCATGGAATATGGTACAGATATGGGAGATCTGCCCCATGTATTTAACACTGCTGCTATTTGCTGTTGGACTACTGTTATTATTTGCTGTATGTCAGCATGACATTCTTGGCATTTTTCAAGGAAGGGGCCAGACCTGCCAGTCAAATGTTGGTGCTACATTTCACATTTTGAAGTCACCAACTGTCTGCAGAGTCAATAGCTACAGACTTCCAAACTTCGTGCAGCCTTCAGACTGGTACAATAACAGTGCATAGAGAGCTTCATGGAATGGGTTTCCATGGCCAAGCAGCTGCATCCAAGCCTTACATCACCAAGTGCAATGCAAAGCGTCGGATGCAGTGGTGTAAAGCACACTCACCGGAAACCTCTATGAGTGTTCCTGTTCATTCAGGAACACTCATAGAGGTTGTCTAGGGTTGCAAAGTGTCGGATGCAGTGGTGTAAAGCACACTTACAGGAAACCTCTATGAGTGTTCCTGTTCATTCAAAACTTGAGAACATAGTGATGTAGATCAATTCCTATTCATTTATAACTGAGGCTATAGTAAACATACTATGCCCTCAATTATTTACAAACACTCAGCAATCACTGATCGCTGAGTGTTTATACCCACTCTCCTCTCTGACAGCTGTCAGGGGAGGCTGAGAGAGCAGTGCAGGGAGGAGAGCTCAGCCTCCTGCGACAGCGCGGGCTGTCTCCGCCCACACACCACTCTGCCGGACTGTGACACGAGGCTGAGCGGTGTGGGAGGAGAGACGCCGGCCACTCACAGTGCTCTCCTCCCGCAGAGCTCGGCTGGCTGTCACACATTCTCTCCTCCCTGCTGGGACACAGAGCAGCGCCCACCCGGGAGGAAAGAAATCAGGGATGCGCCACTGTATCGGCAGACAAACTGCACTTTCGGAATTTAGCCAAATGTGCAATTTTCGGCCGATATGTTTCGGTGGCCGACTTATTTATAGGTGCTTCCCTACTGCGCACCAGTGCACAAAACAAGGTCCATAAAGACATAGATGAGCGAGTTTGGGGTGGAGGAACTTGACTGGCCTGCACAAAATCCTGACCTCAATCCGATAGAACACCTTTGGGAGGAATTGGAGCAGAGATCCAGGTCTTCTCATCCAACATCAGTACCTGACCTCACAAATGTGCTTCTAGAAGAATGGTCAAACATTCCCATAGACACACTCCTAAACCTTGTGGACATCCTTCCCAGAAGAGCTGAAGCTGTTATAGCTGCAAAGGGTGGGCCAACTCAATATTGAACCATATGGACAAAAACTGGGATGCCATTATAGTTCATGTGCGTGTAAAGGCAGGTGTCCCAATACTTTTGGCAATATAATGTACCTATATTTTCCTCTCTACAGTTTAATCTCTCCTCCTGCTGATGTTCTGCTACATAAAGAAAATGTAATTGTAAGTATGTTTTGTGTAGCAAGATCAACTTGATTCACAAATTAGAAACTTCCTAGTAATGCACACCAGATAATGTTTCCTGGGTATTGGCAACACCAGACTTTGGTAATTCCTGAGTTGATCCACGGTGACAGCTGGAAAAACACCCCTTCCTTAACCTGTCTGAAGGTGCATGGATGTTGACCCGCTGCATTAACTCTTCTAACAACTTCTGCCAGAGCTTCTTCTTGGTAGCTGAAGAGGTTGGGGAGGACAAGGCCCCCGAGGGTTTGTCATAGTGTTCAACATATGCCTCCCTGAGGGCCTGGGGATACCGCTAGCATGAGAAGCAGTGACTCAGACATCTGAGACCCCCACCTCAATGTTCTCTCCCTGGTCTATCAGGAGGGCTGTTTGAAAGGCCCATAGCAGATGGTGGATTGTCCACTGGAGTCAACTATTTGCTTAGAGAAATGTTCCTTGACAGAGGAACTCCACCCTAAAGCCAATGTATCTCTTTGCTGCCTCTCTTGGGTGGAATCATTTTTTTTCTTTTCTCTGTCTATTTGGTTTTTGTCCCGAAGCTAATTGTGGCACAATCATCTTAAGCTCTTGGAGGCTGCAATCCAGTGCTTTTCATATGGCCCAATGCTGGTAGATAAATTGGTTTAGTCAAAAAACTACACAATATACAACCTAGGTTGTGCATGGGTTTTTTTTGAGGGTACTCATATAGTTATAATTCGTACAATTTTGTTGATGTTCATATAAAAGATTTATTACATAATTATAAATATTAAAAACAATGCTCATATATATACACATGATTCTTATAACCCTAAAATTATTAGTTATTTTCACATTTCATAATATTTTGTATATAATTCATATTTCACTATGTATATTCATAATTCCTTGATTTTCATATGCAGTGTTGTATTGCTTTGCATAAGTTCGGATTTAAGGAATGGAGCTAGGTAGAAGCAGATTAAGATAATAAATCTTTTATATGAACATCAACACAATTGTACGAATTATAACTATATGAGTACCCTCAAAAAAAACCCTGCACAACCTAGGTTGTATATTGTGTAGTTTTTTGACTAAGTTTGGGGTGAGGCCTCTAATCACCTGGGGGAGTACTTTGGGAAGTGCCTGTTTTGGAATAAATTGGTTTAGGTCTGAGATAAGTTAATTAGTTAAGACATTTTCTTTGTGTGTTAATTAGCTTTATTAGTTTAATGGTTTTGTAGCGCTCACCCCCGAAGGAGCCGCTGGATGATCGGGTCTTCTGTTTCACCTCTGTGACACACCACAAGCAATGAAAGTTTGCCTAGATAACAATATAGATCTATGCAAGTAGATATTACATTTTAGCAACTCCAAATATTCCTAAATAAATTGTAACATTTTACAAATATGAGAATAAAAGCTGTGTTTGGGTAAATAAAGTATACATAGATGTTCTAATTGTCTTTACAATGTTGATTAAATGCATGCTCAAATGTATTTAAATGCGTAATAAAACACAGTTTTGCACATGTCTAGGGTTTTGCGTTAAAAAAGTGCAGTGGGTACATGAGAAACACTGTGTGCAAGCACACATGTGGCTCAATGTCTGACACCCTGTCAGTTAATTTCCTTGCAAGCTGAGCAGCAGTTAATGCTGACATGGCTGTAGGAAATATGGAAGCAACCTGCTAAAAGCCTGGATGGGTAAGTGTAAGGATTCAACCAAACATTCCCCTTCAGCCAGTAGCAGAAAAAAGCAAAGACCTAATGTAATGGTATATTATGTTTAGTACTCAGAAAGACTTAAAGGGCAATTCCAGTTCCCCCAGAAAATGTGTGAAACTGAAATTATCACTCAGGCCCCCTTCAGTAATCATACCTTCGGGGAGCTTGGATTCCCCCCCTCCTGCAGCCAGTATGTGTTCCGTACACCATGCATGGCCTTGCAGCCCAGTGTTGTGTATATGGAATAATGCTTATAAATGGTTAGCGCTCATTGTGCAGTAACCTGACCACACTGGCCAATGAGAAGCACTTCTTGCTAAGACAGAAAATGTACCTGCTGCAGTGGGGGGACAGCGGTTCCTCCAAAGGTATGGCTACTAGGGGGGCCAGAGTGGATGCCATCCCTGAGGGAATCACACGATTAAACACATCATAGGTCAGGTATATCCTGATGTCATGCAGACCAGGGTATGGGAGTGATCATGTAGCAGCTTGGTAGCGGCTCTGTACATGACGATATGCATGGTGAGGTGGAACACTTTTCATGAGAGTGGCTTTATCTTTGTTTTAAATAAAAGCTCATCATGAATTCACACTATGATTCTTTTTAATGCATGTTTTCACTGTGTTTATCTGATGTCTGTTTTTATGCGAACTTAATATATATACAAATTGTGCCTCATATGCTACTGATGAAGTGGAATTCTGATCTATGAAACACATACGGGTCTCTTCACTAAGCTGCCGAGGGCAGCCGAGTGAACACCCGACCCCAAGTGGAGTGAGCTGAACACTGTTCGGCTATTCACTGCAGGCTTGTATGGCTGATTTCAGCCGCATATCGGCTGAAATCAGCCGTACATCGGCTTGCTTTGCATGGCTTCGGGTCGGCCGAACATGCTCAGCATGTTTGGCTGACCCGAAGTGCAGAACGAGCTCGACTCAGCTGATCCAACATCTGGGTCGGCTGAGCCGAACCTCCGGCAGGCTACTCACTGCTGTTCGGCATATAGCTGCCGAACAGCAGTGAGTGAATAGCCGAATGCAACTAAGTGGCAGAGGGACCGAGCAGAACAGAAAAATAGTTTAAAAAGTAAAAAAAAGTAAATAGAAAACGATTGTGCAGAGCTAGCAATGACAGCTAGCTCCGCCCAACAGTTTTCTAATGTCCTGCGGTTCTGCTGTCATAAAAAAAAAAGAAATCTCCCGGGCGCTCTGGGAGCCTTCCACTCCCGGCCGCCCAGGAGAAAAACACTGAGTTATCTTTTTTTTTCTTTATTCTGACACAGAGCTGTGTCAGAAAAAAAAAAAATTTTGCCCATTGGAATGCATTGCTAGATTCCTATTGGCTATTTCAATTTGCAAAAGCCAATAGTAAACTGTAACTGTAAATTGTACCCGCCCTCTGCTGATGGACCTGATGGAGAACTGCAGCAGAGGGCGGGTACAATGTTAGTTTACTATTGGCTATTGCAAATTGAAATAGCCAATAGGAATCTAGCAATGCATTGCAATGGGAAAAACGTTTTTGTTTTTTTCTATTCTGACATCGCTCTGTGTAAGAATAAAGAAAAAAAAGAAACAGCAGTGTTTCTCTCCTTGGAGACTCCCGGAGCGCCAGGGAGAGTTTGCTGTGTGGAGAACAGTGTCCCTGGTTAGCTGGTAACCAGGGGCGCTTATCTCTTTTCAAGTGGCCGGAGCCAGCCGTAAGATGACGGCTGGCTCCACCGAGCTGTCAGAAGCAGGCTGTCGGTCGGCCAATGGCCGGCCGCTCGGCCAGCTTCGGGTTTCAGCGCGACTCAGCCGAGCCGATGCATATGCGTTCGGCTCGACTGAGCCGCTCGGCCACGTTCGGGAGCTGTACGAGCTACAGTGAATAGCCCGTACAGCACCCCTTCAGTTCTACTGAACCGAAGGGGTCCTGGGGCCGAAGCTAGAGGAAGGATCTGCCGAAGCTACGGCTAGATCCTTTGGCAGCTTAGTGAATAGACCCCATAGACTGTGTCCCAAGCAACCATCTTCATGTGAGAGATTTGTTAACTACTATACAAGTAGTTTCTTATACCTATGTGTTTCAAGGTATATAAAGTATAAAGTCTGACAACTGCATTAAGATACTGAGAGGCAATTGTATATGATAAGCCATATTACCAATTCACATTGTACATTTTTTTTTATGGTTTTAAACCGTTGTGTAATAAAGAAACAATATTTTAAAAGAAATTGTTATACATTGTTTGTGAATAGGTACTTTAAAAGTCCAGCTTGAAGTTATAGAGGATTTACTGTCCTGCAAAGCTAAAGCCAAATTTTTAGGAGGAGCAAAGATGCACCCTTAATATGTTTAAACTAATTTCCTCTTTTTACTTTTATCTTCTATGGAATGCAGGTTATAGGCAAGTCCACCTGGCTCTGATGAGGCACCCCTGAGCTGCAGTCAAGCATCACTACACTAAGGCCTTGCAAAGAACCCAGGCAGCTGTGGAGACCATCACATCACAGTCATCACAGAAGTTAGCCTTCACATGTATAACAGACATTTATAAATAGTTACTGGTTATTAATACTTTAGGGGGTAACATTGAAGGTTTCCACATTTACAGTTAGCTAGTCTCTCACCACTAGTGGTTTTGGATGTGTGTATTTGATTGTGCCATTGGCACAATAATGTCACTATTTGGTGCATTTCCACTTTTCATTTAGTAAACCAGCTTCTTACTCTCATACAGTACCTGGGTTGCATTGCCTGACTGTGCAAGTTTATATTATGTTTAAACCCTAGTATTTCAACATTTTCTCAGGTAAACAATAGCAATCAGTTGACAAATCCATCTCAGATGACTAATTCTACCTCTATACATACAATAACTTTTCAGAGAAAATATTATTTATATGCATATAAATAGTACTATATATTATAATTACTAGCAGCCATATGGCATTGTCTTAGGTTCAGCAATCCTTTGATACATTCACTAGTTTATAGCTTTTATTTTTCTCGATCTGTTGACAGATACTTCTCCTATATACTGTATGTTGTACTTAAGCTCCTTGTATAAATAGAACACTGAACTGCTTCCCAGTCAGCAAACCCTGAAGAAATTCTTGAACATAACCTGACACCTATTTGTGTGTTTATTGTTTTAATGTTAATAGGTGAGGATTAGCAGCATACATTTCACTGCACAGAAAACCAACATTATAGTTGTCTTTTTCTTACAAATGACAAGGTTGATCAGTTACTGCAATGGATCCAGGGAAGGTGATTTAATGCCACTGTTTACATTTTGTACTTGGAAAATGTTTACTGTCTACATTCAGGTCTCTTGAATCTACTTCTGGGTAGTGGCATGCTTACAGTAATATATCATCTTTGAAAGCTGTTCTGATAATGTATTACTGCAAAAAGTAAAGTTGTCTCAGAATAATGTCTCTGAGAGTATTTTCAGCACTGCGTGTTAAAAAGTGCCAGATTTTGAAATGTTGATTCTTCATCCTATTTTTGTTTTTTTTGCATAAGGACGTTTTTATTTATCTATTTATTTTCAGGTCCGACTAGCAGATTAAAAATATTGACCAACTTAAATGAGGATAAGCATAACTATATATAATTAATTTTATCATAATTTTCTTCCATCTGTTACTTAATAGCTTGCATAATTAAAAAAAATACCTACATTTCTTTAGAGAAATTGGTATAGCTTTCACAGGCATGGGTGTATTTTTAAACTCTGTTGGCACATTTCAATTAAACTGAAGTCAAAACATTTTTTTAAGCCTGTTGTCACAGATTAAAGTCAAACTAAAATCTGTAGTATTTGGAAGCCTGCACATCAAATAAACATTAAGTAAGATTACATACAAACATTGAAAAACAGACTCATTTTCTATATGTACCATAAAATAATCAATAGTTATATACAGCAGATTCAAAGCAATTTGTTCATCTGGTCTAGAATTTTAATGCTTTAAAACCTCACTTACCACCAGAAAACCTATACCAATTCTAAGTAGGTTAATATGGAAACAGCCATGTACAGTATATAATATATCGCAAAACGTTCAAAATGTTATTGATCCCACAAAGGAAGAAATAAAAGGTTAAAAAAAAGTGGTATCAGTGTACAATACATATATCAATCAAAGAATATCCCCTCCCATACCCCCTAAACCTCGCATGGTGTGCCATTTGTTTGTTTTTGTTCCACCTGCAGTTTACTTGCGGTGGAAAGTTACAAGCCTGTGTCATAAAAGGAGTATGGATTAACAGATGGCCTGTACATAGATCCTGTAATTTGAAAATTGACCGGCTAGTTCCTGGTGAATGGTAAGAGAGTGAGCTGGTTCCTGGCTATTTTTGAGTTGCTTCCAATGTGACAGGGCGGCATACATCTTTAAATTGTTTGTGCAATCATATAAGAAGATATATAACATTTGATGTTTGTAATATGTTTAAAAAACATAATTACACCAGATAACAGCAAGTAGTGTCAGTGGTTTTGTAGCTAATCTACATTGTCTGACCAGATCCACTTGTTTAGTGAGTCTGCAACAATCCTAGCTACAGCAACAGTATGTTCGTAGCAGTATTGTGCTAGGTTTATGGCTACACTGTGTATATGCAGCATTTCTCAAGCAATAACTATAGGGGGAGTGTAGTAATTTACCTTTCCCCTCAAATCTGTAAGTATTGGTTTGGCTATCAGCCTATGGGGGGGACTCTAAGTCTATGCTTTTTTTAAATTTGTGTTTAAAATAGTTAAACTAAAATAATGCTGCCAATAGATGTCTGGATTAGCAACAGATCAGATCAAAGTGGATCAGTTGAATTGCCAGTGAAGTGGATTTTAAGTTGCTCGTCTCTGTTAAAAAGTAGCTTAATTTCAAGGTGTACTTTGAATGGCTAAAACAATAATAACTTCACTATACAACAAACACATTGCCAGATGCTCAGTCTCATTTGAAGAGCAATTTCCCTTCCAATTTATCACCCAGACAACTGTTGTATTGTACACAGCCAGGTTCTACCAACAAACTGTTAGCAAGACAAATCAGATCTATTCCTCCAGGATAGTACATCAAGATTGCATCATCACAGACATCACTTTTTTTTTTCCATATTTTTTATTAAATTATAAACATACAAGGGAATTTTATACTGAGTTCTCAACAATTAGTATCATTCCATTAAAATACATTATTAGCACTTGACAAGGTTACATAGTGATGTAAGCAAAAAGGCAGTTCCCGGTGGCAGCAATTATCCAAGCATTACAACGTACTGAATTGTTACAGACAATATAGATAATAGTCATGTGCAGCGTAATAATATTTGTAGCTTTCACTCTTATCAACCTACTATTGCTTAGGCCAAGTAAACTGTATAGTCGCAACAAGCGTATTGAAGATTCCAAATGTAAACTTCGAGGGGGGAGGCCCATTCTATGAGTATCGGGCTCTCAGTCAATAAAAGGTTCTTGGCGCTCTAGTGTTTATGGGGAGAACAGGCTAGACGCCTGGTATTTACCGAAAGGTTAAAAATGTATCCGGTGTCTAAGTGCTTCAAACAGCAGCACCATATAAAACTAGTAGACTGACATTAGAAAGAATAAGAAAAGGAGGGAAGAAGAAGGCTAGGAGAGTGTAGTGGGAAGTGGATGAGAAGGAGCGGCATTTTGTCTGCACGTTAACGGTTTTACGAACACAAGCGGGCTAGGAAAGTTAAGCTATAGCATACATAGGGGTCTATTCACAAAGCTGCCGAAGGATCTGGCCGTAGCTTCGGCCGATCCTTCGGCTAGCTTCGGCCCCAGGACCCCTTCGGTTCAGGAGAACCGAGGGGGTGCTGTACGGGCTATTCACAATAGCCCGTACAGCTCCCGATCACGGCCGAGCAGCTCAGTCGAGCAGGCCGACCCGAAGCCATGCGAAGCAAGCCGATGTACGGCTGATTTCAGCCGATATGCGGCTGAAATCAGCCATACAAGCCTGAAGTGAATAGCCGAACAGTGTTCAGCTCACTCCACTTGGGGTCGGTTGTTCACTCGGCTGCCCTCGGCAGCTTTGTGAATAGACCCCATAGTCTGCGCTCATCAGCCGAGGCAAAGTATTTGTCGATCCATGGAGACCAGGTCTTTTCAAATTTAGTCATATGATCGTTGAGCTGCGCTGTTCTCTTCTCTTGTGACATTATCCAACTGACGTGGTTGATCACACTAGGGATGCTAAAGGTTTTTGTCAACCAGTTTTTAGCTATTTCTCTCTTTGCTGATGTACAGACATGCATTGTGAGAAGAAAGTGTTTGCGGGGGAGGTCTTCCGGTTTGCAGTTAAGTAACGCTAGGAAGGGGTCTTTAGATAGTGGGTTCATGAATAGTGAATTGAGGAGGTTAAAGACTTCGTCCCAAAAGGTAGAGACCCATGGGCAGCCCCACCATATGTGGAAAAAGGAACCTGGTTCCGGGCAGCCTCTAAAGCAGTTAGGAGAGCAATTAGGTTTATAAACAGCCACTCTGGCCGGCACCAGATACCAGCTTAAGAGGACCTTATAGTTTATTTCCAACATGCTTGCACAGCGCGAGCTTGACTTAGTGTTTGCCCAAATTTGTTCCCATGTATCATCATTCACTGGGAAGTCTATTTCACGTTCCCATTGTTGTACATATGAAGGGGGAGGTGTATCTGTCGGGGTGATCAGGGCAGAGCAGAGGAGAGAGATTAGACCCGAGGTATGTGGATTGTCTCGGCAGACTTTCTCAAATGGAGACAGCAGTGTGGGGCTAGTTTGTTTTGGGGTGAGAGTGGTTATAAAATGTTTGACCTGTAGATATCTAAAGATTTCCCTACCAGGAAGTTGGTGGTGTTCCTGTAGGTACGTGAATGGTTTAATGTCTGTGGTGGTCCGTAGTTGCAGACATCACTTTTAAACTGTCCTTTTCTAAGCTTCCTAATATCTTACTATCACAGTAAATCTTCCGTTCCATTTTTTTCAATTAAAATATTTACTGTTAGGACTTGCTCCCATGTACTGCTTTTCTCACAAAAATCTACAGGGTTTTGCCCAGTAAAATTCATTAAAATACAAAAAGGATTTCTAGAATTCCTGCAGGGACAACATCCAGTGTTTCATGCGTACTGCTATCATGGACATAATAAACTGTATTGTATGATTGGTTTTGTACCCTTTAACAGATTATCATATTTACTTCATATTTTGATGTATTATCCTCAGATTCTATATACAATGTTTTAATGCGGTCAATAATTGGCCTATGTTGAGCAATTGTAGAAACATTTGTTGTGTTAAATCAGGCACATCTGGATATTTGTGCATGGGGGTATGAATTTGCCATATCACCACCCACTGGCCCTCTAGCCACCAGATTTGGTAATAAACTGAATTTACTGAATCAGTCACTGAATAGCAAGGCTCATTTTTGGTTTTCTTGTTTATTTTACTGCCTATTTGATTCACAAAATGTTTTATATCTCATTTAACATTTAGTTGTCACATGTCCTTTGAGATTTTACCTGCCTGTAGTTCGTAATGCCTTTCAGGAGCATTTCAGGAGCATTTCAGTAGCTTTACTGTTTCTCGCAATAGGTGCAGGTTCTTAACAGTGCCACTTTAAGAATACTGTATGTTGCTATGGCTGCAACAGATTAAAAACACATTATTGGAAGTTTACAGAATAGAAAACTGGTTGTAATTAAGACTAACTCTGTTCTGGCATACAGGCAGATGACATTGCTCAGAGTGGGGCATGTATATGTTGGGAAGTTGGGTTTATTGGTTGCTAGGGCATTGCCAGCTGCCAGCACCCTTGCAACCAATTATGTATCCCCATCCGAAATCAACTCTTGGCAGGAAGATTCCCCAGCTGACAGATGAATGTAAACAGACTGTCTGGGGATTTTGGATGGCATCTATGACCATAAAGATGTCATCCAGCATACATAGCCATTTTGTTTATTTTTAGCTGTTGGCCTGGGAAACTCCCTACTGGCAGCTGAATAGGGCAAGGGATAAATCACTGGTTGCTAAGATGCTGTTGGCTGCAAAGGTGTAGCTAAGTAGGCATAGATTCCTTAACAACCAGTGATGCTGACAGTGGGGTTGGGCCTGATGGGGATGCGGATGTACTAGTTCCCCTTCAGGTCTGATCTGCTACTGATTGAGAGCAGGCAGTGGGTGGATTCTCTAACAAATAGCCAGCCTGCTATTGACCTGATAAGGATGCTGAGGGACTAGCTCCCTATCAGATCCTCTCCCACTGTCAGCATCATAGACACTCTTTATGAATTCCTTGACTGATGGATTCGTCAATTTTCTGTCCCTCCGTTAAAAACCCCAATAAACACACG
Source organism: Nanorana parkeri (assembly GCF_000935625.1). NCBI lineage: Eukaryota > Metazoa > Chordata > Amphibia > Anura > Dicroglossidae > Nanorana > Nanorana parkeri. The sequence goes on from NW_017307601.1 coordinate 449,321, forward strand.
GACTGCACGACATGGATTTCAACGGCCACAGCAGCCCTTTTATTAAACAAACAACTTTAACAATAACCAAAGTAATAAACTAAATAAAGAACAACCTCGTACCGGGAAACACACACCCCCGCCAACACACCCATTAGCTCCACCAGCAACTCAAAAGAGTCCGGGGCCACACGACCCTTCCGAAAAACCCGCATTGCCTGCCGAACCAAAAACTGCTTGGTCACGTCCCGACTCGTCCAAGTAGTGGATGACTGACGACACCCGAGCCACATCCCGCACTACCCATTCGACAAATGTACTAAACTTCTCAAAAAAGGAACAGGAAATTGAACACCCCATAGGCAAGCGACGATCGATAAAATACCGCCCGTCCCACTGACAGCCAAGCAAGGGCTGGCTGTCGGGGTGCACGGGGAGCAACCGAAACGCGGATTCAATATCCGCTTTCGCCATCAGTGCCACCCTGCCATAACGCTGCACCCACGCCACCGCCGTGTCAAACGAGGTATAGGACACCGAACACAACTCTGGACTAATGGCACTGTTAACCGACGCCCCCTTCGGGTACGATAAGTGGTGAATAAGCCGAAACTTCTGAGGCTCCTTCTTGGGAACCACGCCTAAGGGGGACACAATCAGCTCGGGAATAGGCAGGGCCGCAAACGGCCCTGCCATCCTGCCCAGCTCGACCTCCTTGTCCAATTTGGCCGAGACCACCCAAGGATAAATAAACGCCGATTTCAAATTTTTGGGGACGGAGGGTGGGACAGGAGGGACAGAACAAGGAATGCGAAAACCCAGATTAAAGCCGCCCTGCAAAAAGTGCGCATCCTCCCTCCTAGGATACCTACTTAGATAAGGCTCCATCGCAAACAGTTTTATGGGCGTCCTCCCTTTTCGCAGCAGGGTCAGACGATTGGGACTTGCCCCTCTTAAAACACCTGGATAAGCCATGCAAGCCTCCGCAGCCAGAGCACTCATGCTTGAAACGACAGGAGGACCCAAAACGGCAAGAGCCCTCGTTGAATTGCCAACAATAGCCCTTCCGCTGTCCAGTCGACTGTCCCGAGGCTCCCGAACTTCCGGCAGCCCCTGGAAAGGGCGGTCCCAGCACCCGGGGCTGCGCCATGAGCTGAATCCACAAACCGATATCTTTGTGATCCCAACGCACATCATGACGAACAGCCTTCCGCTGGCGGAACTGCTCATCATAACGCAGCCACGCCGTGCCACCATATACCCTGTGCGCCTCCCCGATCGCATCCATATAGCAGAACAACGCCGAACAATTCTCGGGCGCCCGCTCGCCAATGACACTAGCCAAAATAGCGAACGCCTGCAGCCAATTCGTAAATGTGACTTTTGCCGAATCCGCCAAGCGAACCGGGTCAGCCTCCTTCACCGTAGGGGCCCCTGCTCCACCCGGCACAGCAGCCGCGGAATCAGTCCCCCCAGCCACGGAAGCGGAGGTACCATCCCCCCCGTCCAGCGGCGGTCCCATCGCCGGCGTCGCAGGCCGCCCCACCTCCGCAGGTGCACAGAACCCTATGGCAGCCCGCGGCGTCGGCGAGGAGCCCACCGGCAACCAAGCACCCACAGGGCCGGGAGGCGGCGCCTGAACCCTACCAAGATCGCAATGAGCTAGCAAAGACCGGAACCCCTCAAAAAATTCAAGAACCCCGGGTAACACACCCCGCAAATCACTACGCCCCGCCGCCCAAGGGGGCGCCACCCCGCCAAGCTCCTGCGAGCCGACTAATCCACCCCCAACCGACGCTACGTCGGACCCCACCCCACTAGAAGGCAAAGAAAAAGAAAAAAGCTCACCAGGCTGTCGCAGCGCCGGGCCGCGGTCAGCCGCCACTCCAGGTCCCAGTTGACTCCGCATCCGTCTGTCAGTCGCTTCCACCGCGGGCGAGCCGTCAGGATCACTCAGCTCCCCGGATTCAGGCGACGACTCCCGATGTCCAGCAGGCGCCGCCGCCCTGCGACCTGAAGAGGAAGGCCCAGGCCGCCGATCCCGCTCGTCTTCCTCCTGGCCGCGGACACCATCACGGAGACATTGGCTGAAGAAACCCCAGGAACACCCTGTCCCTTTAAGGGGGCGTGGCTCCGCCTCCCAGCCACTGACAGTATCAAGCCAGCAGACCGGCCAAGTTCAGTAGAGGTGGGAGGAGCCGTGAGGGACACAGGAGACTCCTCTCCACCCGCAGCAGCACGTCCCCCTCGACGAGCCCTCCCCCCGCTCCCTGCTCCAGCAGAGGGGGAGGTCACTCATGGCAAAATCTATATGCTTACTTCCAGCAGGCTGAAGACCAGGACAACCTGCTTCCTTCGTCGATTTCCAGAAAGAGGACGTCCCTCAGCCCTCGCAGTCCCTTCCCATGCGGCTCCTCCCGGACACCTGACTCCCACGTCCAATCAGGTAAGAGCAGCTATTCCCATTTTATTTTTTAACCCTTTCTCCCAGGACTATTCCTCCCCCCAGTCATGTAGCCCCTCCGCTTAGTCTCTCCGTGTCTGTCTTTTTGTTTACATGGCTTATGTTGCAACTATAATTCCATAACTTCAGCCTGTCTGTAGGTCGCCTATTTGATGAATTCACAGTACGCTTATACTGGCAAAACATTGGGCAACCCTGCCAATGAAGCTGTGACAGCAAAAACAGAGAGGGTGAGTGACTATTTTCCAGAGGGATGAAGTAACTTTCGGTTAGTGTGATAATGCACCAGCACAGAACTAAATAGCTTTCTCTACCCTTCCATTTAGGTAGAACCATTCAATAGCATATCTGCAAACTCATCCATGAAGGTTAGAAAGAATATTGTAGCCTTGTGCCATGCCTCTATCAGTCAGTGCTCTCATTTTTCCAGTAGCTCAAGTTACTCTTTACTCTTGCCATTTAAATCCACACAATGGATAACATCTTCCTGCTGAATGGTTACAATAATTTTTTTTTATCCTGGGATCATCCTGGCATGAGCAACTAACTTCTCCACTCATTAACCACAGTGGGTGTTGGTAACCTGATGTTACTTATGGCCCACTTCTGAAAAACAGAAACTGGATCTTTATTATTATCTGCTTTGTTAATAGGTCAATGTAATTGACCATAATGCAGGATCTAAAAATATTAGACATTTAATTATTCATTTACTATTTTATAATCCAATCCCCATTTTAGGTGACAAATAGTGAAGTAAATTATTTAGAAAATAGTTGCCGAAGCAAAAGATAAAAAGAAAACTCTTTTAAAATTACTAGTATCTTATAGTATTCAGAAGAAAAGTCTCACTGTGTTCAGTACAATGTAGTTCCCAGACAAGGAAATTACAATGACTTCACATCTTCCTTCTTCGATTGTGGTAGAGTTGCTGTACATAACAATTCAACCCTTTTATTGTAAAGGTCTTCTTAGAATACCTATAGTTATCACTTCAGCAACATGATCTGACATATTCTTAACAGGAGGAGTCAGCAGATACAAAAAGAAGCCCCATGATAGTGCCACTCGAAACCACAGTTGCTTTGTGGGCTTTTATTGTAGAATAGAATCCGCAGGTAGCCCTGTGGAGGCTTCCTGTATCGTTTTAGAATATTATAAAAATTACTTATCTATCCTGCTGAGTCAGAAAGCAAGCTTTTTTTCTAAAGACACCTCCACAAAAATAGAGCTTGACAAGAATATGCTCAGGCTAGGAGGGGCAATATGTGACTTGCTACAGTGCAATTTAATTTGTCCTATGATTATTTATGAATTCCAGATGTTTCAAAGCATTATTTTAGCTTTGAAGTAAAACTCCAGGCAAACAGATAAATATAAATACCATATATACTGTACTATACTGTATATCAACAGTTTCAACAGCCAAATGATATGTAATTCTGTTTAGCTGATCTGTGATTCACACTCCTCGGCTCTGAAACTTCCTGAATTTCCCATTAAATGGAAAATGAATTAGTAATGTATTTACTTTATCACCTACAACTATCGCCTCCTTTCCTCTTCCTCCTTCTGTAAGGGTAAGGGCTCTCCCCTTGGATAACTTCTATTCTCTATTTACACCTCCTCCTCACATGGCTTTCAATATCATCTTTATGCTGACAAAACACAAATCTATCACTCTACTCCCCAGCACACCCCTTCAGTCTCCTTGCACATCAATAATTTGCTAATTGACATATCATTACAAATGTCACACAACTTCCTAAAACTTAATCTTTTAAACACTTTCCTCATAATATTTCCTCCCCCCACCCCCTCCCCTGACATTTCCATTGAGATCAGTAGCACAACTATCCTTCATTCCCCTCATGTCAGGGTGCTAGGTGTAATACTGGACTCTGACCTCTCATTTCAGCCCCACATCCAATTGATGTCTACATCTTGTTATCTTCACCTCCATAACATTCCCAAAATACACCTCTTCTTAACCAAATATACCACAAAACTATTAGTTCACAAACTTATATCTCACCTCAACCATTGTAACTCTCTCCGTATTAGCCTATATCTACACAGACTATCCCCACTCAGTCTATTATGAATGCTGCTGCCAGACTCATCCACCTTACAAACTGCTTAATGTCCCCAATCCCTCCAGCCAGACTCAGGGTTGCAGAGAAAAGTGACACTCACTTGTCCCTGCGAGCCCGCGGCGTCCTCTGCTGTACGCGGCCCGAAAATGAAACTAAAAGCCGGCATCTGACTTTTTGTTTTGTTTTCGGGCGTCACAGCAGGCGGGAAATTCAAAAGTGAAAAGTTGTAATGTACATAGAATACACACAATACAATGTAATCTGCTATGATTACACTTATGTATCAAACGATTTCACTTCAATTTTGTCCCTAGAGCTTTGTCCAGTGCCCTGCCTCACACTTTTTCACAATTATAAGAAATTATAATATAATAATAACAAAAATGGTCCAGTAAATGGGAATTCTGGGGTCTTTGCCTGATCCATACCACAGTAAATAGGGTACCAAGTTCGCACATCACTGAGCTCAGTCGCAGAATCCTCGCTGTCCTCACTTTCAGTGTCTGTTGATCAGACACTGCACTCAATTCTGCAAGTAGTTCTAATTTACTATCGCTGTTTTCTACCTGGTCTAAAACCGCTTTTGATCTAAAACAGCGACGATTCTGCGACCGAGCTCAGTGATGTACAACCTAGTATCTAAATATCACCCAAATCATCCTTTTCGCTTCTCCCAAGACCTCCTGCAGTCTAGCTACCTTGTCACCTTCTCCCTTACTCACCTCTAGGACTTCTCCAGAGCCTCTCCCAAACATCTGAAACTTCCTACCACAACCTGTACGGCTCTGTCCTACTCTGTCTGCCCTTAGGAGAACCCTGAAAAGTCATCTCTTCAGGGAGGCTAATACTGCCTCTACCTAACAAATTACATTTTACTTTCTCGAAAAACCCATACCTACACAGTTACTAACATTTATATTACTAGCCAATGTCTTACATCACAAATGGTTTTTGGAACAGTTTAGGTTTTTCAAAGAAAGAGAGAAGTTTAGGTTTTCCAAAGAAAGAGAGGAAGAGCAAACTAGAACCTGTTTACTGTGCTCTATCTCTTACTAAAAACTCAGATAGAGCCATATAGAGGAAGATAAGGAGAGAGTGAGTTACACTCAGTATAACGTCTAGCTTGAGCTAAGTATGAGAAAGAATGACAACTCTAATAAACTAATCTAAACATCTAAATATTACGTTTATTTAACTGAATAAATATTGTATAGAAGCACTTTCATGCTTCATTTGTAAATGTTAAAGGTTAGTAGCTGATAATAAAAAATAAAAAAGTAATTTAGTGATAGGCTGAAAGATTACATCTAATTGGCTGGAAGATAAAAATCTGATTGGCTGACAAGGGTACATTTACATGATTGTGCTGTGCATTATACTGAAAAGTTTGTTTTTGGTTTCCTTCTGACAATTTGAGGGGAATTTATCAAAACTGGAGCAGACAAAATCTGGGGTAGATTTGCACTGCAACCAACCAGCTTCTCTGTCTCATTTTCAAATCTCAACTGAGCAAACTGAAGAGAGATGCTGATTGGCTGCCATGGACAACTGCTCCAGATTCTGTTGGCTCCAGTTTTTATAAATTCCCCTTTATATGGAAAGAAAATGAAACGTTTACTGAATGATAATTTTTTCTATATTAAGAATGATAGATTTTCACAACGTAGTCTGCCTTATGATATACAGTGCAGCGACATATGTGTATCTAGAGTATTTGTACCTTAATGTGGAGTATATTATTTTTGAATGCAGTCTGTTTAGTATTTCTTGCCAGACTCTTATTGCCATCATTTGCTGCTATTAGCAGGGTAAACATGTTTTTCCCTATCAGTATTCATTCACAGCAGAATCCAAAAGCAATCTGCTCAGTGAAAGGTGATGCGGCTGTTAGATCAATACTGCATTTTACACAACTTTAACAAGATTATCAAGATAACTATTAAGTTCAAGTTATCAATATGGCAGAGTTCAGAATCTGAGTTGTATTTTGTATGTGTATGTAAAGAGAAATTAAGCAAAGTAACATGGGGTGGTTACTTGCTCTGTCATTATTTTTTTTAAACTTGCATCCACCTTGCATCTTTATTTACTTGTTTACTTTGATATGAGGGAGCAGAGCCGCATTAGCCGATATGCCTCTATAGCACCAGTTACTGTGACAGGCGGAGTGATACAAGATAACTTTAGATTGTTGTACATTTTGTTGCACATTAAAAAAAAAGACATCCCCTGAAAATAAGACTAGTGTGGTTTTTGGGGGCAAAAAAAATATATAATACAGTGTCTTATTTTCGGGGAAACATGGTAGTACCTATATTTAAAAAAGGATCAAAGTCTTTGCCAAGTTATTATATACCTGTAAGCATAACTTCCATAGCTAATAAGATACTTGAAAGTTTGATAAGGAATTACATATGCACATTTTGGTAGAAAATATTATTATCAGCGATAATCAGCATGGATTCACAAAAGACAGAAGTTGTCAAACAAACCTACTTCCTTTTTATGAGAAGGTAAGCAATACATTAGACAAAATGAATGGCTGGGGATATAGTATATTTGAACTTTGCAAGAGCATTCGACACAGTTCCCCACAGTTGTCTAATGTTTAAGTTGAGGTGCATAGGTTTAGAATATTTAGTATGCAAAACTGGCTTGAAGACCATATTCAGAGTAGTGATTAATGATTCATGCTCTGAATGGTCTAGGGTTGTTAGTGGGGTGGCCAAGGTTCAGTGTTGGGATCCTTACTGCTTAACCTATTCATAAATGATATAGAGTTTGGGATTAAATATACCAAATCTGTGTTTGCTATGTAGTATAATACAGTCCTTACAAGATGTCTCCAACTCACAAGCTGACCTGAATGTATTGTTTGATTGAGCATCTATGTGCCAAATGAAGTTAAATGTTTATAAATGTAAAGTTTTACGCTTGGGGAACGAAAGACATGCATGCCTCATGCACTCTAGGGGGACTACAAATGGGGGAATCAATGACTGAGAAGGATTCTGGGAAAACATAGACTCAATAATAGCATGCAATGTCAAGCTGCAGTTTCTAAAACAAGCAAAATACTTTCTTATATTACCAGGGGTATAGATTACAGAAAAAAAGACATAGTGCTGCCACTGTTCAAAGCATTGGTAAGACCTCATCTGGAATATGCAGTTCAGTTTTAGGCACTAGTTCAAAAAAAGGATATTGTGGAGTGCAGAGAAGGGCAACAAAACTTCTAAGAGGCATGGAGAAGCTCAGCTATGAGGAAAGATTAGCTGCACTGAATTTTTTTCTCTCTTAAGAAGAGGCTAGGGGTAATATGATCACCATGTGTAAATAAATAAATGGTCGATATAGTGAACGTGGTGTAAAGTTTTGCAATTGGAGGAAAAGAGGTTTAACCTTTACATATAGAAAGGCTTCTCCGCACTAAGAGCTGTGAAAGTGTGGTATAGGCTTTCTCAGAAACTACTTATAGCTAGCTCAGTTATTTATTTATTTTAATCTGGATGCATTCCTAAACACACAGAATATAACTAGATACTAAAATGTAATGAATAAAAACACCAGATATTGTTGATCCAGGGAATATCCAATTACCTTACGGGATAAGGAAGGAATTGTTTCCCCTGTTAGAGCAAATTGAACCATGCTTTATAGCATTTTATTGCCTCCCTCTGGACCAACAATGGGTAACTGTGGGCATAAGGTTTATAGAGGTTTTTCTATTCTTTTATTTTTTTTCGAACATGATGGACTTTTTTTCAACCTGACTAACTATGGTTATGTAACTATAAGTGAATGTGTATGTTAAAGGGTACACACTTTAATTTAAAGGGTAATTCCACTTTCTTAGGTGAGTTTAGGAAAATAGAATTGCCCCCTCTAATATGGTCCTCTCTCCCTCTCTGCTGTACTTACCTTTGGCAGAATGCTCTTTTCCATGCTACCCATACTCTCTACACAGCAGCACACCCTTTGCTCTTTATTTTAAATTTCACTTGCAAATGGTGAGCACTTATTGGACAGTGTGGTCACATGACTGCACTGATCAATGAGAAGTGCTCTTGCTTAATGCTTGGGAAAGTGGAATAAGCAAATTGAATAAATGTGTATTGATCTTTTTGTGGTTATAATAATAACGGTATACTTTTAAATGGCATCAACTGAGTCTGGTCAATGTCAGAGGAGCTTCCCCCTGAGAATGAGAGGTTAGACATGTACAGATATAGGTTTGCAGTGGGACTGATCATGGTTTTAGTTAGAAAATCAGTGTAAAATAAAAACCAGCAAGCATTTCAATAGAGGGGCTACATCTAAACTATGCCAAGACCACTGATATGAGATATACAGTATGTAGATATACAAAGTAATAACAGTTAATGGTGACCTATCATATTGTTGTTGGCTACATCAGAAGAAAAAGGCATTGTTTATGGAAGGTCATCTGTCAGGGTTTGTGGATATATTAATTCAAGTTAGTTAAAATTAGGAATTCAAAACACCTGAAATGTAGTTTGAACATTAATGGTCCACAGAAGGTATTGTACTCAGTAGATGATACAACACTGACAGTCAGCAGGAACACTACATCATAGCATTTACAGATCATTTGACCCACAGCTGTGGTCAATGTAAAGTGGCACCCCAATATAAAAAAATAAAGCCTACAACTTTGAGAGGTGTACATCTTTTCTTGATACCTTTGTTGCAGGTTACCTAGTACATTCAGCTACAGTTGTGACTCTGTTCACTGAGACACAATGGAGGCATCAATATAGCTTTAAATATATAATTATATATTGTGCTATATGTTTTTATAGCGACAACATAAGCCTACATCCATATTGCCATAGACTGTGTTTTTTGTTTGAGTGACTTTTTTTCCAAAATATTTCTTTTATTGATTTCAAGTTTCACAAATCACCAAAACATCAACAACAGAAACAATTCATATACTCAACACTTAACATAGTACATATAATATTTATTGTCCCAGTCATAACATTCCCTCTGCCTAATTACTACCATATAACATATAAACAAGACATATCATTAATACCTTTCTTCCTCGCCCCCCCCCCCAACTCAATCATACTTGGACATCCACAAAGGCATTATAGATAAATTCAATAAATTTGATTGTTTGGGTGACTTTGTTCTGGAATATGTGCTTCCCAGTAAACTTTGCTACACAGGATACAATCAAGGCTCTAATTCTGCTGCATATTTAATATCTTTGTTATATCAACAGTATTCAAATACTGGAATTACAGATGGGGCTCATGTTAGCCATTAAAATAAGAATTTTTATGGAAATACCTATGCCTGCTCACCCCAGTTACATACTAGATAAGGTTGGAAAAGGACAAAGGTCCATACAGTCCAACGTGTGTGTGTGTGTGTGTGTCAGTTTAAGTCTCCTAAGAATATACATACTCCTGTATATTGTGCCCATTAAGGAAGGCACTCCCATTTGATACCACTGCCTGAGGAAGGTAGTTTCCAATGTTTGCTGCTCTAACACTGCACAATTTCAGATTAAGCCTTCTTTCCTCCAACCTCAAATTGTGGCTACTTCTCCATCCTTCTTGTTGATTGGTGGCAAACACCGTACTGCATACTCAAGATGAAGCTCAACCGTATTTGGAAAGGGAGTAAAAGTATTGATTTATACCACAAATAAACAACCTTTTTAATGCATTAGAATATTCTGCTTGCATTGCTAGTTGCAGTGTGGCATTGTATGGTATTTCTAAGTCTGTGGTCTATAAGGACCCCCAAATCTTTCATCACTCATTCCCCCAGTGCAACCTCTCCTTATGAGTATGGGACTTCCTCATTGGTGTTCTTATTATCAGGCAGCTCTTCTTGACCAAATAAAATATTGGTGGACCACTAACACTGATAAATTGTGGGCATCTATTCAAATGCAGTAACTTGGGTGCCACAATATAAGAGCGTATCTCTTAGCCTGTAAAAACAGAAGCTTTAACCCCTTCGTGACGGGAGACGTACAGTGTACGTCTTGTCACTTTGTGCCTATATGACTGGCCACGTACACGGTACGTGACGAGTTAAGTTGACTCATGTTCCCTCTTTCATAGCCTATTGCAGACTGTTACCTTGCCAATAGATTGTTTAATTCCTTTCATACCAGTTCTAATATAGAGTTGTGGACGTTATTAGGGATTTCTACATTTTCTGTGTATAAATATATGAAAATTCATAAAATGTTAACTATAACAGGTATTGATCCATGCCTCACCATGCACTCGCTTATTTACAACTTCCTAGAAAACCCTGACTTGCAACACAAAGGTATCTCGCTTTTCTATGGAATGTCTCAAAAGCATAATTTTTTTGTTAAAACACACACAATGGGGGTGATTTACTAACCTAAACACACGCACGCACCAGGTGCGTGTGGTTTTCACACAGCAAAACGTATTTATCAACCAAAAAGTCTCTAAAAGCATATTTCCACTAATGCAATATATGGAAAAATCATGCACATGATGCATATATAATGCTGCTTCACAGTTTAGACAAAAATAGTTAGCTCATGCATTTACATTCCTGCATTCATCAATGCAAGCAACACAACATAGAGCTAATTTACACAACATCACCTTGTCATTCATGCTTGGCTTTGCACAACACACCTGCTGGGTGTGCACACACTACAAAGGTGTTTAGATTCCACCCATAGATCATGCTGGGAGGGAACACACTACAGAGGTGTATACATGTTCGTGGTGTGTTTATAAGGTTAGTAAATCAACCCCTATGTGTAAGTGGGAACAGGAAATAGGTAGATAGATAGGTAAATAGAAGATTGCAATCCAGAGCTCTTTTATCCACTCTCACTGCTCTAATCACTTGGAGATTGATCAAAAAGTGTTGCATAAATGGTATAAACCTCCGTATAAACTCTCAACTGCAAACTGTGATCACTCTTTTGTTTCCTCTAGGTTTTGAAGACATGCAGAAAACTAGGATTTCTTATACACATCCTTTAGTTTTGTAGAGTTCTGGGCTCATACAGGAACACGTTTTTCAGGTTAATAACAGAGGTGGTGGAATATGTTGTCTTCCCAGAAGTGGATTTGGCCCTGTTACACATTGGCATTGACACTTCCCCAGGATTAAAGGACAGTAGTCACTCATGTTATTTTGGCAGCTAAGGTGAATTTGACAAGCATTTTCCAGAGGTCCGACAGGTCATTGATGATGTTAATATATACTATCAAATGGAAAAATAATAGCCCTTAAAAATGGATCTTATAACTCAATTTGTAAATCCTGCTAAGTATGGATTGTTCAGCTGTATAAGTGGATAGAAAGTTAATTTTATTGGTGACTATTACTCTTTCACAAAGACTGGACTGAGTGAGTTCTGTTTAAAATGTGTTTATATTTGTCATGGCTTATCTAACCTGTCTTTAGATACATTGAAAATAATTAATCAAAACTGGAGCAGACAAAATCTGGAGCAGATGTGCATGGCAACTAACCAGCTTCTCTCTTTTATTCTCAAATTTTAACTGAACAAACTGAAGGGAGAAGCTGATTTCAATGGGCAACTGCTTCAGAATCTGTCTGCTCCAGTTTTGATAAATTCCCCTCATTGTATTTTCATTATTTGGATCTTGGTTTATTGTTTACGAGAACTGATTTTCTTACATGGCTTTTGTAATGCATGTTAGTACTACGCTGTAGGTGCACTGTGGCAACTCTATCTGACATCCTCCTTGGGTTCGACTTTCTGTGCCATAAGCTGTATTAATGCTTATTATGTATAACAGTGTGCAATTGTTTATGTGTTTAATGAAAACAATAAACACCATTGAATCTAACTATCTGATACCAGTATTACTGGTATTGAAAAGAGTAGGACTGCTTGATTAGACCTTGGTGTGTTTCAACCTGATGTGTGAATATTCCAAGGCAGTTTCATTACCCTAGAACTCTTTATACCCATGAAATTGATGCGTTTGTGACTCTATACAGTATGACTATATCAGTACATTCATATCTGCTGAAATAAGTCTACAATAAATTGTTATGCTTTATTATGCATATTTCGTGTTTTATAATAATTTATGCTTTATTTTGTCTTCTTTATTCAGAAAAAGACTAAAATACTAATTCAGTAGCAGTCTATATATACTTTACTAACCAGCAGACAACCTATTGAAATAATTCTGGACGATAAGGTCTTGTTTAATGTGATATTAAAGTCAAATGGTTTTTAAGCTATTTTGAATGCTGCTTAATTCACTTACAATAGATTGTGCTCCTTGATCTTTAAATGTTTTATCTTCCACAGAATCAACTGGTCCACTGAGCACTGATATTCAGTCCTTTTTCTTGCAGGATCCTATGGAGCCACCCTTGTTTGTGCTAGTTAGCTGTGTGTGTCTCCACAAACACATAGGCATAGCAAGGCAAGTCACTCCCCTGATCCCTACTTCCTAAACCTCCTTCATCCTTTCTCCAAGCTAGCAGATGTGCAGCTGCTAGAGACTGTGCTATCCCTTCTGATCGTGAACCCTACAGGAAGTTCAGGGATTATGAACTGAGAGAGTTGGAGATATTTGTTTGGAAACATTATGACTGGAAGTGCTTAGGCAGAAATATAAAATAAATACTTTGTTAGGCAGTGTTTTTTTTTATTTGGGTTCATTATTGAAAAAAGTTAGAACATCTAGTGGTACTTTAAGTTTGCACTATCAGTACAGTTTGAATGATTGTGATTGACTATATAATATATCTATATCTATATACTTACTACATTGGACATTACTAGGACCATTAGTTCCAACAGCTATTGTTTGACTGTTTAATGGGAAAATAATCAGGTAGTTTTTTGTGTGACCTTTTTTAAAAATGATTTTTATGCATGCTGGCTCTCTTAGGGCTACAGTTTACATTTTTCTAAAATAATTACATGAATATAGTTTCTCAGTTGTGGTACAATAGCTTTTTATGCAGTATCCCTTTTTATTGACATTGAAATCATGGTACATGACAACTGATACAAAATGTTTTACACTAGGTGCCAAAAGGGCAAAAACTTTACCCCAGAGGTGTACAAATCCCAAGAGCTCCGTATGCTCCTTACAAATGACAGCTGCCTCATAACTTTTGAATTTTTCTCTAGTCTAGTCTTGGAGTTTGGAAAGTATCTGTACGTGTACTTGTACCAAGTGCGCTACTTGGTATCGGTGCATCCCTAATAATAATAAATCAAATTACATCTGTTCATTCTAAATAGGGATTAGAGAATCTGTCTTAGTTTGGCTCATGAACACATTTGCAAATCCTGCTGAAAGTTTACAAAACCACATTGAAATCTATGAGGGGGAGGGGAAAATATGATTTAATTTTGGCTATTTGTAGAGCTAGGAAGCAAGCTGTTGTCAAAACAAAAGGCATGGAAAGCCAGGAACTGCAAACATGAAAAAGGCAATACACAATAGGTTGCTCTTTATTTCATCATTACTTTGCCCCATCATGGCTCTCATAGTGCACTGTGCGGGTGAACAGCCCACCGAACGCCCTGATAATTTGTGTGTTCATTGAACACACAAACTGCTGATGTTCAATTCGAACTGTTCTTCAACTCAAACATTTAGACCACCCCTACTGATCATTTGGACCTGTGATAAGACTATTTTCATGGTGGTGCAGCATTGTTTGATTGTACACAATGGAAAATGGAAATGGAAAGAGTTTTGCTGGCATCTATCAGAATGCCATTCTGTGGCAGGAGTTTGTCGTGAATGGATGGGTCGGCAGGTGTCAGGTTTCTTTAAAAAAATAATTAATCGGGTTGTTGTCGTCGTGGACAACGCTGGACGACATGATTTTTAACAATAAAGGACATGTCAAAAGCCTTTGTTGTGTTTCTTTCAATTAACCTCCCTGGCGGTATTCCCGAGTGTAGCTCGGGGTTACTTTTCCATACCATAAGCGGTAACCCCGAGCTACACTTGGGAAAGCCGCATAGCATTTACTTACCTTGTACCTCGAGCCGCGCTGTGTTCTGCGGCCGATGCCGTCTTCCGTCGCTTGCAAGCGTATGCGTCGCAGGGGGCGGAACCGGCGGGATATTAAAAAAACAAAAAAAAAAAACGACAAAGACGAAAACAATTCGAAAAAAAATAGACCGAAAAATGACATGAAAAAAAATAAAAATCATACCGCCAGGGAGGTTAAAGGTTTTTTTCTAAAAGTCTGGACTTTTTATTTTAATTTATTTTAACCCTTTAGTGAATACCCCTTACTCATTCACAAGGGGGGGAGGATCACATTGGTGGCCATTTATATCCATAGCATTTTTATAGCCATTAACTTGCATATAAGCCTTCAAAAAGGGGACATTTGATTTTCAGAGTTCTGGTCCTATAGACTTTCATTGAGTTTGAAGTTTGAGTTCAAACTTTTTCCATGTTCTAAAGTTGGAATTCAAACTCATGTGTGTTCGGACTATCACTACTGGTCAGGAAGTTTATCACAATAAAAACCTAGTCAGAATAAGATTGGGGTGGTTTAAATAATATCTCCCAATAGAATTTCCTTTAACACATAAGCATTCATCTACATACACCCCAAATATATCTTGCAGACATATTTCAATTATTCAAATGTCCCATAACTTACAACACACACATACACAATATATACACGCACCAGTGGGTATGCATTATGTTGTGCATAACCTGCGTGAACTTGTATGCATTATTCACATGCACTACATTGCATTGTTACAACAAATCACATGCTTGATTTTTTGCTTTTTTTAAATTTGTAAATAAAATAATTTAACTCTGTGCATGGCAGCAGCAAAGGATGCCTGCATCATTTTATCGCAACACACACCAATGCTGTGCACAAATGGAACACATAGGTGTGAGGCTAACCTCATGTTTTTTAGCATAATTTTCTGATTTACAGTTTTTGTACCTTCTATTTCTTACATTTTGCAAAAAGGTGCAATTTAAAATGTAATAATTATTTGTATTTATTAACTCAATACAGTTTTTTTTCCTTTAGTAGAATTTGGTAGGAAATGTGTAAGTTATATTGTTTTTGTGTGCACTGATGATTTTTGTGTATTTTTATCAGATATATTGTTTTGATAAACATCTGCACAACTGTCATGGGCCCTATATAATTAGTAGCACCATCTTTTTATTCTAACAGTCCTGTTATTTCAGAAAGTATGTGGTTTGGGGGGGTCTTTTATAAGCTATGAAAGCTGTAGTTTATATATGAAAAAAGTATTTAAAAAATGCAAATATGCTTTGGCCATCTGAGATTAAAAGTGAAGCCTGTCCTGGTAGCAAAAGGGCTAAAAAATACACCCAAATAGCTATGTTTGGCAATGTCAATGGCAATGGCAGTTTATGCTCTGTACAAACTCTGCAGCCTTTTGTATTCATGCTCGCACAAAAATCTAGTGAAGTTTGTGTGTTTCTGTGATTATCTCATATATTGAATACCAACAGTTTCCACTTATAAAGAGAAATGCACTTGGTGTCACAAAACAGATGCAGTAATGAAAAGTAAATATACAGAAAGTGAGGTAGAAAAAAAAACTAACTATATCTAGCCTGACTACATCCCTTGCTATTAAAGCAAAGATCAAAAAGGAAATAGTATTTGCTTGTTTATGTATTTACTTGTTTGTGATCTATTTTGGTTTGGGCTAATGTGTAGGTAGTGCTCATTAAAGGATGATAGTTTAGCTTCTCTCTGTGTGGTAGCTTCAGCAAGCGCATATTCATCAATGTTGTACTGTAATGATGTGATTTGTCAAGGTGAGAAATATTTTTTTTCCATAGCCTGTGTTCCACATTTGTACAAACAAAATGGTTTTTAAAAATCCATAATATATATAATTTGTATTAAATTACACAAACAACAGAATGTTAGGGAATCCTGCTGTGCAGTGAAACTGTCATGTAGCAACCAAACTTGGTTGTAGAGTATTATCTGTTGAGATAAACACAAAGTCTGCCATTACTAGCTTCCTTTTAAAAATGTTAGATGATTGGCTTCCGCTAGCTTTTGTATTTCTGAGTCACTGCCCTGAAGAAAATATGCTATAAATGAAGTAAGAGCAAATAATGGCAATAATGTAACTGTGCTGTTAATTCCTGTCAAATATAGTCCATTTGTTGGCTCACTCACTGGAAACGTCAGACCGCCATTTCTGTTGGTTAAAAGGCTTGTGGCATTGAGATCACAGCTCATAGTAACTATTGCCAACACCATTCTCTGACCCTGCCATGTTTACACAGATGAAGCAATGAGGTAATCCCTTAGGAACTCAGATGTTACTTTCTTTCATCTCAGAAATCCAGCATGGATGGAACCATTTATTCTACAGTGGCAATCATAAAAACACAAGATCCTCTAGCAACATACCATTTAATAAAACAGTTAAAAAACACACAAACTAATTAGCCAGCAGTGGCATGCCTGATGCACACTTTATCAAAGGGGTGCCTGGGAAGACATTTTGGATGAAATGCTCATCATGGAATGTCACAGAGAGCACTGTGTTTTAAATTCATTTGATGGGAGAGTAATGTTAGAACACATGTTTTTTGTATTTGTTCTAGGTAAACAACTCAAAGTACTAAAGGAAATGGATGAGCATGTCAGACAAATAGCATTTCAGGAGAGGTCAGTAACTGCAGCCTCCGTCTTTCTATGTTCACATGTTCAGTTTAATTTTGAATGTCCATGAAACCTTGGATACCATAGGGGTCTATTCACGAAGCTGCCGAAGGATCTGGCCATAGCTTCGGCCGATCCTTCAGCTAGCTTCGGCCCCAGGACCCCTTCGGTTCAGTAGAACCGAAGGGGTGCTGTACGGGCTATTCACAATACATGTGATGTCAGAATAGAAAAGAAAAAAAAGAAAAAGCATTGGGACATTCCTATTGGCTATATCAATTTGCAATAGCCAAAAGTAAACTAGCATTGTACCCGCCCTCTGCTGCAGTTCCCCATCAGGTCCATCAGCAGAGGGCTGGTACAATGCTAGTTTACTATTGGCTATTGCAAATTGAAATAGCCAATAGTAATGTCCCAATGCTTTTCAATGGGAAAATTATTTTTTTATTCTGACATCGCGTGTCAGAATAAAGAAAAAAAGACACAGCCCTGTTTCTCTCCTTGGTGGTCGGGAGCGGGAGGCTCCCAGAGCACCCGGGAGAGTTTTTTTTTCTTTTTTCTTTTACAGCAGCAGAGCCGCCGGACAATAGGAAACTATTGGGCGGAGCTAGCTGTCACTGCTAGCTCTGCACAATCGTTTTCTATTTACTTTTTTTTACTTTTTTCACTCTTTTTCTGTTCTGCTCGGTGCCTCTGAGGGACCGAGCAGAACAGCCGAGCCAAATGCCGCTCGGCGGCATTCGGCTATTCTCTCACTGCTGTTCGGGATCTTTCAGAATAGCCCGAACAGCAGTGTGAAGCCTGCCGGAGGTTCGGCTCAGCCGATCCAGATGTTGGATCGGCTGAGTCGAACTCCTTCTGCACTTCGGGTCAGCCGAACATGCTGAGCATGTTCGGCTGATCCGAAGCCACACGAAGCAAGCCGATGTACGGCTGATTTCAGCCGATGTACGGCGAAATTAGCCGTACCAGCCTGAAGTGAATAGCCGAACAGTGTTCGGCTCACTTCACTTCTGATCGGTCATTCACTCGGCTGCCCTCGGCAGCTTCGTGAATAGACCCCATAATATTATAAACCAGTATTGGAAGAAATGTAGATGCCTATGTGCTGAGTCTAAAGGAAGATTGTATTTACAGATGCATCCAGCAAAATGTGGCAAAAACACAAGAAGTATGGGTAAAAAAGAAGTCTTGATATGACTGATATGACAGTACATTTTTGACCCATGGATCATGTCATCCGATCATCTAGTACTAGTAAAGATAATAATGGTTTAGACAAAACTGCCATTACATTTTTCTGGGCAATAGTGCTAAGGCATCAAGAATACTATATTTAGTGTGCTATTGAACTTTTGTGTGTAGTAGTCATAAAAAGGGAGATACAAAAGATCTAGAGGGTTATTCACGAAGGAGCCGAAGGATCCAGCCGTAGCTTCAAGGGATCCTTCGGCTCACTTTGTCTGCCGGAGCCCATCGGTTCAGCTGAACTGAAGGGCTGCTGTACGGACTATTCACAATAGCCCGTACAGCAGCCAAAGGCAGATGAGCGGCTCAGCCGAGGTGAACGCATATGCTTTGGCAGAAAAAACGTGGAGAAAGGTTGGCCACATGGCCGATCGTTCTCCATGCAAATGACAGCTGGGCGGAGCCAGCCGTGATCTCACGGCTCATTCCGCCGAGTTGTACTGACAGACCCAAAATGACTCGGGGATGCTGAGCTGTCATTAAACAACAACTGAGCGAAGCCGACCGTGACGTCACAGCAGGCTCCGCCCAGTTGCTGGAAGACACTGACAGGTGTCGGTAAATTGTAAACAGTTGGGCGGAGCTAGCGGTGATGTCCTCACTAGCTCCATCCAATTGTTTATATTTTGCCGGCATCTGTCAGATTCTTCATTCTGCGGCGGGAGTTCGTCACGTGCAGTTGGGTTGGCGGGCGTAAGTTTTTAAAATTATTTATTATTTTAATTATTTTACATTTTGTCGAATCATTGTCATCATTGACAGCGCTGAACGTCGTGATTGACCCTGGATTACGTTGGTGGATCCATTTTTCGTTTTGTTTTCTTTTATTAAAGGACTTGTCAAGAATCCTCTGGTTTTTTTTTCAAATAAAGGATTTTTCAAAAGTCTGGCCTCTTTTTAACCCCTTCATGACTGAGCTTGTATTACTTTAACCCTTTAGTGAATGGGTAGGTGAACAAGTACCCCTTACTCATTTACATGGGGGGGGGGCGCATCTGGGAAGCCCTTTATTAAAGGGGTACCCTAATGTGAATAAGCCCTCTGTCCGCACCCCCACAACCAATGCCCCAGGGCTTGTGGGGAAGAGACCCTGGTCCCCATGCTGATGGCGACCCTGAAAAAGCACCCTCCCAGTGCCGAGGGCATATGGCCTGGTATGGCAGGGAGGCGGGTGCTTGCTCATCCCTCCCCCTTTCCTGCCAGGCCTCTGTTTGTATCAAGTATCTGGTTGGGAATTTTAGGGTGACCCCACATCTTTTTTCCCCATTTTTGAGTGTGGGGTCCTTCTTTAAAATTCCTACCAGACCCGGGGAACCCAACACACTTTTTTTAAATTTTAACTTGGGGTCCCTCCTAAAATTCCTAACAGACCTAAAAGGCCTGGTATGACTTTTGGGATTAACCCCATGCTTTTTTTTAATGGGGTCCCTCCAGACTTTCATACCAGACCTAAAGGGTCTGGTATTGTTTGGGAGGGGACCCCACATTGATTTTTTTTTTCTTTTCTTTAAAATTTTTATAACTATTTTCTTAATTTTGCTTTTTTGAACATTTATTTAAATTATTTTTAAACATTTTTTTTCATTTGTTCACATTTTTTCTATTCTGCTCGCTACCACAGATATTTGACTCACACTCATATATTGTGATCCTGTATGATCAATGCTTCATATATCTTCATTTAATACACTAAAACATACTTAATTCGTTGCAACATGCCTCATCATAGAATAAAATGTAAATTATAGATTTTTTTCAGACCTTTTGCATGTAAGGTCTGTTAAGATCACGTAAGATCACGACTGGCTCTGCCCAGAGAAACACTGCTGTTATTTTTTTTTCTTTATTCTGACACGGAGCCGTGTCAGAATAGGGAAAAAACTATTTCCCCATTGGAATGCATTGCTAGATTCCTATTGGCTATTTCAATTTGCAATAGCCAATAGTTAACTAGCATTGTACCCGCCCTCTGCTGCAGTTCTCCATTAGGTCCATCAGCAGAGGACGGGTGCAATGCTAGTTTACTATTGGCTATTGCAAATTGAAATAGCCATTAGGAATCTAGCAATGCATTCCAATGGGCAAAAACTTATTTTTTTCTATTCTGACACGGCTCCGTGTCAGAATAAAGAAAAAAAAAAGAAAAATTAGTGTTTCTCTCCTGGGCGGCCGGGAGCGGGAGGCTCCCAGAGCGCCGGGAGATTTTTGTTTTACAGGCAGCAGAACCGCCGGACAATAGAAAACTGTTGGGCGGAGCTAGCTGTCACTGCTAGCTCCGCACAATCGTTTTCTATTTACTTTTTTTTAAACTATTTTTCTGTTCTGCTCGGACCCTCTGAGGGACCAAACAGAACAGCCAAGACGAATGCCGCTCAGCGGCATTCGGCTATTCACTCACTGCTGTTCGGCATCTATAAGAATAGGCCGAACAGCAGTGAGTAGCCTGCCGGAGGTTCGGCTCAGCCAATCCAGATGTTGGATCGGCTGAGTCAAACTTCTGCACTTCGGATCAGCCGAACATGCCGAGCATGTTCGGCCGACCCGAAGCCATGCGAAGCAAGCCGATGTACGGCTGATTTCAGCCGATATACGGCTGAAATCAGCCGTACCAGCCTGAAGTGAATAGCCGAACAGTGTTCGGCTCACTTCACTTCAGGTCGGTCATTCACTTGGCTGCCTAGTGCAGCTTAGTGAATAGACCCTTATGTCTTCTAAATTAAGAGGCTAAAACGTGCATGTATATCTGGGGGAGGGTGGAATATATTTAGGTGCATGATCAATTAAAGAAAGTTTTGTATTCCCAAAAGATCACAGACCTAAATAAAGTATTTTTTTTTTTTAGTTTTGGATAGAGTGGAGCCGCATAAGAATTTCAGCTATGTTTATACTGTTGTCCAGGGCTTTGTTGGAAACAATACACTTACTTCCTGGCCTACTTACAATCCTTTCACCAGATAGGAAGAAAGCTAAAGTCTGCAACAAGGACATAGAATGAAATACAAATATGGAAGGGGTTCTAGGCTTCCCCTACTTTGCAAAAAATAATTTGTATTTCTGTCTATCATGCTGTTGGAGACTTTACTTCACTTCCCATTTAGTAAAACATCGTCAAAAGGGCAGGAAGTGAGCATAAATCTCTCTTATGGAGCCCTGGAAGTAGAAGTAAAACCCTGATAGGGGTTATTTCCCTTACTCACTCTACCTAAATCTAAGGGGGTTATTCCCTCGGTTGATTTAATCCGTACATCGATTGACTTCAGCTCCCTTCGTTTCAGTCAAACATGTTCAGCATGTTCAGCTGAGCTGAAGTGAAAAACTTGTTTGACTCAGCCTATCCAATATCTGCATCAGCTGAGCTGAACAATCTTTTAATTGAAAAGAACCAAAGCAAAGGTTTTTGACAAGTCTTTTAATAATTTTAGGTTTATTTTATTCTGTTTGTCATTTGCCAATCTTAATATTGTGTATTAGTAGACCCTTCTGAGATACCTGTATGTCAATCATGTATTTTAATAATTAAATAAAACTATATTTTTACATAGCATGTGACATTTGTGGTCTCATGTTGAACTACATCTCTTTGTATTCAGTAGATGACACCTTTAAAGTCCCATCTTTTTCTTAGTTGATGTATCCTTTAATAAAAAAATTTAAAACCAAAACATTAAAAAACATACTCTAAGGTTCAATCACAAAATCCAGCATTGTCTTACATTAATTTTTTTCTTAAAGTGTGGGCTTTTTATATACTTTTTATTTCACCCTTTAGTTAATGAGTTGGGGTACATGTACCCCTTACTCATTCACAAGAGGGGCAACATCTGGGTGCCCCCCTTTCTTAAAGGAGTACACCAATAAAAATAATCCCCTGTGCCCGCAGAACCCCACAACTACCGGGTCAGGGTTGTGGTGGAAGAGGCCCTTGCCCTCTTTGGCATGGGGACAATGTGCTTTTCCAGGGGTACCCCTGGAAAGGCATCCTCCTATCACAGAGGGCATGTGGCCTGGTATGGTGCAGGGAGGGGGGCTGCTCACTCATCCCCCTTACCTGCCCTGTTAGGCATGTGTTCAGATTAGGGGCCTGGTTGCAAATTGGATGGGGGACCCCAAATTTTGTATCCCTTTTCGGGGACCTAATGGGCCTCATATGACTTTTGGGGAATGCCATTAACTTTTTTATGTTTAACTCTGGGGGTCCTTCCTAACTTTCCTACCAGACCTAAAGGGTTTGGTATGGATCTGGAGGGGGCGCTGCTTTTGTTTTTTTATTTGTTTACATTTTGTGGGAAGAATGACTTGCTTCGGCAGACCATTCTCCCCGCTTTGGATGTGTCTTCGGCTCAGCCTAGCCGAAGCCTCTGCATTCGGCTCAGCGGAGCTGTTTGACTGCTGTATGGGCTATTGTGAATAGCTCGTACAGCAGCCCTTTGGTTTGGCTGGACCGAAGGGCTTCAGTGGCCGAAGTTAGCTGAGGCTATGGCTAAACTATGGCTGGACATACCCTTTAATTACAGCATGCAGTGTCTATATATCTTGTAACAAGGACACTCCACTGTAGTCCAGGTA
>NW_017307602.1:0-37288 GCF_000935625.1 Nanorana parkeri
TTTTTTTTTTTTACACTTAACTTTATTGTTATCACACAGGGAGCTAAGAATCCCCCCATGTGATATCAAATTACAGTGACAAGTCCTCTTTATGGAGACATCAGGAGTTTCTAAGATCCCTAATGTCCCCTAGGGACCCCCAAAGAAGCTGATGAAGCAGAGATCTGCTTCACAAGCTTCTCTCTGGCTTCTGTAGCTGGAGAGTGACAGCTGAATACACAGCATACAAGCGATCAGGCATCTCTACAGACACCGGACTGCTTGCATGTAAACAGCCATCAGCAGGCGTGGGCACAAAGGATGTTTTGAAATATGCCCACCCGCATCTACAAGGCTCTGTCTGACCGTTTGCTACGTTCGGCAGATGGGAGGTTGTGAAAATGTTAAAAAGTTAATAAAAATGTAATTGAACATAAAATCCTCTTACATTCCACCAAACATTTAACCAAACATGTTTTTCTTTCAAATAGAGTTTAGCTACTTTCTGCTCCACTTCAGGCACAAATGATGTAATATGCCAAAGTGTTGCACCCTGGGAAGGTTACATCAGCAGAGCATCGCTGGGAAATCTCATATATAATCTCACGAGATCTCAAGGAAAGGCATTTTCCTACCCTGAGATGATCTGCATGGTAACATGTCCTAGTTACAAGTGCCAAAGTTCCAGGAAGTAAAGGGAGATCTAGTAATCTAAGATTGGGAAAGAAAAGAGAAATAAGGTATGCAAAAAAATTCAAAGCCTGAGATTATCAATAAGTATCTGTTTGTAGATTGTTATTACTAAACATTTCTAAAGGTGTGTTTATTGTTATTTTCAAGATATGGGAAAAGTTCCTCTTTAACTCATTCACGACTGGAGACGTGCATTGTACGTCTCAATCGTGAAGTGCCTAAATTAGCTATTCGGTACTCAAGAATGCTGGTAACTGATGAGAATCAGCAGTTACCATTCATAAATGGATGCCTCAGTTTTGAGGCATCCATTATTGAAAGAATTAAGCTTTTGTAAGAGCCTAATTCTTTCATTAATGAAAGAGTTAAGCTGATACAAATACCAGATCGATATGAGCGATGCGGTATTTGACAGCTGAAATAGTAGAACAACCACTCTGCTATTTCAGTTTTTGTAACGCTTCGGTCTGGTTCAGTTTGGATCACAGCATCAGAGTAGCCCTTTAAATAGGAATCAAAAAGAGTCGTATATGTGGGTGCAGCCAGTCCAACTATAGGGTAATGGTACCTCAGTAACAGTAACAAAAGGACATATAGGTAAGCTGCAGATGTTGCCTCACCTTCAGTAGAACAAAAGGAACAGTCTATAGTAACTGTTAAAAGGCTTAGGCAACTTACATGCGGATCAGCAGCAGTGTCACTGCGGTTGCTCATGGCAACAGATGGATAATTAGGTGGATGCAGCAGTATTGTTGCTAGTAAAGTCCGTATAGTAATTTGAACAGTTCAGCAGTATGTTTCTACAGTAGATACATTGGTATATCAAGAGATTCAGCAGTACGTTACTAGCGGATACAGCTTGCAGATAATAGGGGCAGAAAGATGTGTTTTTTTGGAAGCAGTGTGGCTGACAGACAGAAGCGGCAGTACAGTGTTATTGGCAGCTTAAAATACACACAGAAGCAGCAATCCATTGCTATCGGTAACAGAGTGGTATATCACAGACACAGCAGTATGTTGCTAGTAGAAATAGCTTGGCACATACACAGGTGCAAGGTGTGGAGTCTATACTTGCGGTTCAGAAGGTTGCTATGAGGATCCACTGGTGTAGTCAGTTTGTTGGTCACAGGTGGGGTTGTTGGAACTGCTGCAGTCAGGGATGAGTGCTTTGCCTGTCAATAGCTGTACAGGCTCTGGAGGTTCTGAGCGGAGATGAGGAGAGGCCGGTCGGCGTGTTCCTCATTGCACGAACGTCGGCTGATTGAGATTTTGCTGCTTAAGCCGCTGAGGGGGGAGGAGCTGGAGTGAGTCACTCCCTGCGCCGACTATGGACGGGAGCCCAGGTGAGTATGTCACAGCTCTGTAGAGATTGGGACTTCAGATGTATACAGGTTGTTTGTTACATTCTTCAGCACAGAAATATGTAACAATATATTTCTATGCTAAAACAAAGTTTCAAGGCTTCTGATCATCTGGGAATGGTCAGAAGCCTTTAGTGAGATCTGTTCCTGACTAGGGATGGGCTCGATGTTCAAGTTGAGCAAGAATTCGACTCAAACTTCGGCAGTTCGTGTGTTCGGTAAACCGCACCACACAGTGCCTTGTGAGCTCTGATTGGCTAAAGCCTTGCACCTGACCACTTTTTTTAAAAGTCTGGCCTCTTTTTTAAAACTTTTATTTAACCCTTTGTTGAATGGGTAGGGGTACAAGTACCCCTTACTCATTCACAAGGGGGGGAACCACATGGGGGTGCCCCTTTATTAAGGGGGTTACTACCCCCTTAATAAAGGGGGCAATACCCTGATGTGAATATGCCCCCTGTCCGCACCCCCACGACCAACGCCCCAGGGCTTGTGGGGAAGAGGCCCTTGTGTTCATCATCACGGGGACAAGGTGACCCTGGAAAAGCACCCTCCCACTGCCGAGGGCATGTGGACTGGTATCGCAGTGAGGGGCATACTCGCTCATCCCCCCCGTTCCTGCCCTGCCAGGCCTGTGCTCGGCTCAAGGGTCTGGTTGGGAATTTTAGGGGGGACCCCATGTCTTTTTCCCCCATTTCTGGGGGTGAGGTTCCTAAAATTACTACCAGACCTTAAGGGTCTGGTATGACTTTGAGGGGGAACCCCACGCACTTTTTTTGTTAAATTGTAACTTGGGGTCCCTCCTAAAATTTCTACCAGACCAAAAGAGTTTGGTATGACTTTTGGAGGGAACCCCACGCTTTTTTTGTTTTTTAAATGGGGTCCCTCTTAACTTTCCCACCAGAACTAAAGGGTCTGGTATTGTTTGAGAGGGGAACAGCATGCTTTTTTTTTCTTTTTGAATGTAATTCTTTTCTTTATAAATGTGATTTTTTTTGCTGCAGCAGGTTCTATATATTGTACAGATTTGCCACTTTACAGGCAGTTTAAGGAGACTCCCCCAGGCACGATATTTAAAGGACATTTTCATTTTTATTGTTTCGCTTTAAATGATGTTAAAAATCACTGCTGCTATAAAAATGTTATTTTTTAAATTGATATATGTCCCCCAGGGCAGTACCCAGATCCCCATACCCTTTTTATGGCAAATAACATGCATATAAGCCTTCAAAAAGGGGACATTTGATTTTCAAAGTTCTAGCCCCATAGACTTTGAGTTTGCGTTCGAATTCGAACCTTTTCCATGCGGTCCTAAATTAGGAGCAGCCTAATAATACCCCAAAAAATAAATATTAAATTATCAAGCAGTCATAGTGACTGCTTGATATAATTGTCAAAAAAAGTGTAAAAACAAAGTGTTAAGTGTAAGCAAAACTGGTACAAGACAACAGAAGGGCAACAATGCAGTGTCAGATTCCTCGCATCACCTTTCAACATCTCGTGGAGTCACCAGGCGGCCCAACGAAGTCATCTCATGGAGTCATCTCGTGGCCCAACAAAGTACTGATGGGGTGGTCATAATAATCTGGCCACTCAGTGTATATATAATGTGTGTCTGTGTTTTATGCTATAAATATTATAAAAAGATTAACCCTTTACAATGAAAATCTGAAGCTGGACTGCAGATTTGTTTTTCACCCTAAGGGGTAATTTTTTTATTTAACACCTTCATGACGGCGTTGTTCAAAGTATGTCGCTGTTCCTAAGTGTGACAGTGACACTAAATGACAGTGAGATTGTAGGCCACCTAACCTAATCATTACTAGTTTTTAGGGGAAACATTTTTTAGCTTTTAGGCCAAGAAGTATTTCTGAAATCCTAGGGATGTGAGGTGTTTCCAAATAAAGGATAAATAACGAATGTATTTTATTGCATTTTTTTTAGTTGTGCTATTTTTCTAAAAATAATCATCAAAACTGGGGAAAAAGTGTTTTCTTTGTTTTTTCCTCTTCTTTTTTATATGTGATTCATACTAAGTGAGGCGTTGGGGACACATATGTGATATAAATATATAGCCTTATCTGTCCTCTAAAAAACAATATATAATATGTGTGGGGGCACTTAGTAAGAAAGTATATTACTGCTGTGGAAGAATCAAACAGCAAAAATTTAAAAAGTATGTCAGTCATTAACGAACAGAAACTGAAAAAAAACTCAGATATGAAGGAGTTAAAGTCCATGTTTGTATTGTTTGCACTCTATTCACCATGGTTGTCACTGTGCTTCTTGCCTGAGGAAGACCATGCTAGGTTCCAAACGTTGCTTTTGCACTTGTGATGCCATGTGTATCTGACGTCAATAAGGACCGATTGATGCATTGGACCTAGGTGTGCAAGTGACTACTTCTTCTACATTTGGATTTATGCGGCGCCATTCAGCACCCTCCATTATATTACCATGGGATTCAGGTCTGGCAGTGCAATGGGACAGGAATAAATTATGAAGGAGTAAAGTGACACTAAACTCAGGAGATAATCTTAAAAATGCATTCAAGTACTTTAACCAATAACAAAAGTGTAGCTTATTTGTGCATTACTCAGCTGTAGATGCCCAAATCATCTCTGGATTTGTGTTGACACTGTCCTTTCTACTGGAGGGTGGTTACTTTTGTCCCCCATGGTCCCTGTGTGTGTTGTAATGTAGCCACCGTTCCAAGCTTGCTCCTATGATGGATTACAATCTCATGTTTAGTTTACTAATTTGCAGCGGTGGCTACTTTACAACACACACAGGGACCATGGGGAACAAAAGTAGCCACCCTCCAGGAGGATGGACAGTGTCAGCAAAAATTTAGAGATGATGTGCACAAGAGTCTAAACAATATTTTCTAAGCGTAGACCAAGAGTGTAGCTAAATGGTCACTTTTACAATTATTAAGCCTTTCCCAAAACGGGACTCCTCAGGGTCACCCTCTGTCCCCCTTAATATTTATTTTCACCCAGAAGTTGTTTCTCCAAGGCTTAAATGCCAACCGAACATAAAAGGTTTCACCATAGGACAGGCAGAATACAAACCTGCAGCTTTCACTGATGATGTGCTCCTATTTCCTACGGAACCCCACATTACACTACCTAATCTACACTACACTACCTAATGTACACCCTGAAGGAATTCCAAAACATATCTAATTTACAAATCAATTATAGCAAATCTTGTGCACTTAATGTGACCCATCCCCCAAATGTCCAGGCATCATGCTAACTAAATTTCCCATTTGTGTGGCAATCCAGTGTGATCACCTACTTAGGCATACAGAAATGCAAAATTTTGCTAAAAAAATCTATGCCCCATTGATCCAACATATACAATGAGATTCAAAAGTATGGGGCAAAATACACTTCCCTTGCTTTGAAAGGCAGCCATCTTGAAGATGAACATCCTTCCATGTCTACATGTCTCTGCAATTTGTAAGTCTCTAACTGTTGCGGGGGGTTTAATAAGGAGGTTGGGGTGAGGGAGGGTGGAGCTTTCTGTTGGGGAGGAACAGAAAGACATGGAACTGCATAGCTGTGAGCTACACAACCTGTAGCTATGCTGAGACTGCTGCATGACCAAGGTGACCAAGGCACCAAAAATAAGACCTGGGGCAACTGCTCCCAGTGTCCAGGCTTAGCAATGCCTATGCATTCAGGCCACTAAATCCTTAGCCTCAAGCCAGAGTGATAAGACGTGCCAGAGTGAAAATTGCAAGACACACTGAACATGAAAGTCTGCGTGCTGCCGCTTCCCTTTACTTCGCTTGCTGTGTTTTACAGGCTTAATGCTGAACTGCTATTCAGGTTTCTAGAGTGTGTTTACACTGCTCCAAAGTCCATTGCATCTGATTTTGTACTATTCCAGCAAAGTTATCTGGAATAAACCATGGTAATCTCCAGCTTGCATGCAACTAGAGTTTTACAGATGAGAACATGCAATATTTTCACTCCTCAGCACAAAGAACTGACTTACTGGAAAGGTGATATCCTATCGTTATATCACACCACTAAGACCCTTTATTATGCCCCATTCCAATGCCAATGTTCGCTGCTGGAGTCCTGTTAGTAAATTCTGGCCAATCATTGTAGAAGTGTACTGGTGTAGTAGTCATCAGTGAAGAAGTACTATGGTGGAGTAAACTGAGAAATGGGCAGGTGCAGTCACTAGTGACGTACATGGGTGCAATGGTTCTTGGTGGCAAAGTGTATAGATGCAATAGTGGTCAGCATCAAAATATCTGTGGGTGCAGTGATGGTCAGTAGCACAGTGCACTATGGCATAGTGCATAGTTGCAGTGGCAGTCAATGGAGAGGTGGTTAGTGGCAAGGTACACAGGTGCAGTGGCAGTCAGTGATGAAGTGTGCAGGTGTGGTCAGTGTCATAGTGTGCAGGCACAGTGGTGATCAGTGATGCTTAGTAGCAAAGTGGTGATAAGGGATAAAATGCAGGGACAGTTAATGACAAGGTAAAGTGTTACTCAGCTGTGAAGTGCAGAAATGGTCAGTGGCAAAGTGTACAGATGCAGTGGTAGTCAGTGGTGAAGTGTGCAGATGTAGTGGCAGTCAGTAGCCAGATGACTGTGCAGTAGTGGTCAATGGTAAGTGTGAAGGAGCTGTGCTAGTCAGTGGAGATGTTTCTGGGTTCAGTGGCGGTCATTAGAGAAGCTTGCTGGGTGTGCCATTGCAGTAACAGTCAGCGGTGAAGTAAGTTCAAAACAGTGCAGTAGTGGTCAGTGTAGGATTATGCTGCATTGGACAATGATGTTTCGCAATTATATTGTTCATGCTCAGAAGTCAGATCTTAAAGAATATAGCAAGCATGTGCAGTGGTACTTTCTGTGTGCAGAAATGTGTGTTTGATGTGCGTTTGGGGTGCCTTGATTGTAATGCAGGGCAACTGGATCCTAGAATAAGGTTTGGGTTCATTTATAAATATGGCATAAATTCCAGTCCCAGTTTGAGATTGATGGTTTACGTGCATAGTAAAGGATATGTCTCTTTGATCGGGAGTGAAGTCAGTCTTGAGATCTGTTTCCTATTTCTGGAGGTAGTGGGTACATATGTCACATGTGTGTTTAACATTACATAGCATATAGACAAGGAGTCTCTAAGAGTACCTGTTTGCAAACATAGTTCCTCGAAAGGGTATGCACTTTGTAAGTTTCTGGTGAAACACAGAAGAGAGAAAATGGCACAGTTGTATAGACTTCCAGAAATCTATTAGGGGGTCTGCCATGTAATGTCCTGAATGAATTTAGTGTTGAATCACTTTTTATTAATTTTTATAAAAGAAGATTCAGACAATGCACATAATGGCTAAAACATTAAATCACATTTTTGGGATACAATATGAGGGAGGGAAACTCCTCCGTGGCACGGCGTTGACATCCGTCAGTTGCCCGACTCGCTGTAGTTGGTTAATTTATATGAGGCGAAAAAACAGAACAAAAACACAAAAAAAGAAACAGAAAAACCAACATTACACCGAATCTGTACGAGTGCTGTGCACAACATTTTGATCAAACATTTCCAGGAGCACCCTACAGGGCCGTCCGATCTTGTGCAATTTGGAGCTAACCACTTTAATAGCATATATTATAATCTTCTCGTGCACCGTCTGACTTTGCAGTCAAATTAGAGAAAAAGCGGGGAAGAAAGGATAGAAGGAGAAGGACGGGGTTAAGGAGGTAAGGCTGGGATTGGAGGGGTCATCAAACAGCAGTCGCCGATGTATTATGAGGGCGGGTGTTCCCTAACTCCTACCGTGAGATTGAGATTAGAGCAGGGACTGGAGGTCAGCCGAGGCGGAGAAATGTATCCATATACAGGTATTCCTCACTTAACGACCGAGTTCCGTTCCTACGACCAGGTCGTTAAACGAATTGGTCGTTAAGTGAGGAACTCCATACAGTACTGTACTGCATTAGTACAGTACTGTATAGTGTTGCAGATGTACAGTACTGAACAGTGTACTGTACATCGGGCAATAAAATACTTACCGGGACCCGCAGTGAAGAACGGAGGAAATCACTTCCGCCGGCGACACATCGCACTGACGATGACGCGTAAGGTTGGAGGTCGATCGGAGGACGGTCGTAAGTGCGAGTGGTCGTAAAGCAGGTAAGTCGTAAAGCGAGAAATGTCTGTACTCCACTGCGACATGAATTTGGAGAAGGTGTTATTGTCTGTCGCCAGGAGCTCCTCCATGTGCATAACATCATTTACTAGTCTAACCCATTTGGAAATGGGCGGGGCGGTGGTCGTTTTCTAAAACATGGGGATCACCTATCGAGCAGCAGACAGGAGGTGCCTAAGAATCATCGATTTTTGGGCTTTCCGGGATCCCGGTAGGAGTGACAGTAAGACTATAGTTGGCGTGGGAAGGGGTGGTTATACCATAAATATCAGGGTTTAATCTGATGGCTTGTGCCAAGTGCTCCATCACCACGACATAGAGAAGTGGGGATAAAGGACATCCCTGTCTAGTGCCGTTAGAGATGGAGAACGGCTCTGAGAATGAACCATTCACCATCACCCGGGCTGTGGGGGAAGAGTAAAGGGACATGATCTTGGATAGAATGGCAGGCCCCAACCCCAGTTGGAGTAGGGCCTGGCGTAGGAAGCCCCAGTTAACACGGTCAAATGCCTTCTCGGCATCTATGGATAGGAGACAGGCTTTGGTGTTGTGTCTATTTATATGGGAAATCAGATTGATCGTTTTAGTGGTGTTCTCCCTGGCCTCCCGCCCAGGGACAAATCCGACCTGTTCCGGGTTTATGAGGAATGGTAGGGACGGGGAGAGGCGAAGTGCTAACAATTTGGAAAACAGTTTAATGTCTACGTTAAGTAGCGAGATCGGTCTAAAGTTCTGACAAAGGGATGCGTCTTTCCCGGGTTTGGGGATAACACAAATATTGGCTGCTAGCATGGTAGAGGGAAAGGGGTGTGCGTCGTCCACTGAGTTGAAGGCGGGGGTCATAATAGGGGCTAGCAAGTCCGAGAGGAGTTTATAGAACCGGGGTGAGTAGCCATCCGGGCCCGCACATTTCCCCGTTTTGAGAGTACGGATTGCCGCTTCCACCTCAGGAGGGGAAAACGGGGACTCTAGCTTCTCTAACTCCGCATGGTCAATAGTCAGTAGAGCCGTATGTGCAATATATTGCTCCAGGGAACCTGGGGTTTGGCCGGTCTGCGGGGAGGAAGGTGGATCAGGGAGGTTGTATAGACTGGCATAGTATCGACTGAATTCCTGGGCGATACCTGACGTGGATTGAATTTTGTGAGATCTGCGGTCCATGATAAAAGGGATAAAGGCCCGTGGGGGGCGGGGGTGTAGCGTTCTCGCCAAATGGCGGCCGCATTTGTTAGCGGATTCGTACCTCAACTTACAAGCTCTATCTTTTGCGCTGCAGGACCGTGTGTCAAGTAGAGACAACAGTTCTCGCCTAGTGTTAGATAATTCTACAAAGGTAGTGTCCAGTCGGGTAGATTTATGAACCCCCTCAAGTGCCGCAATGGAGGCCAAGAGTTCCACAACTCTAGTGGCTTTCTCTTTTTTAAGACGTGATCCATGTTTGATGAAAACACCTCGCAGCACGCATTTGAGCGCCTCCCATTGGGTCAGCGCGTGTGTGGTGTCATTTAGATGGTCTGAGACAAAATTGCGCACCGAGATCTTGATCTCATCGAGGCACTGGGGATCGTTCAGTAAATTATCGTTAAGGCGCCAGGCGGTACGGGCACAGGCGCCACCTAAAGCTTCCAGACTGAGGAAGACAGGGGCATGATCAGACCAGAGATGGAGTCCTATGTGGGAAGTAGGGGTCTTGTCAAGCAGGTGCTGTGCGAGGAAGAAATAGTCAAGTCTGCTGTAGGTATTATGAGCCGGGGAGAAATACGTGTAGTCTTTCTCAGAGGCATGAAGGGCTCGCCAAACATCTACCAGTCTGAGCTTGTACAGCAGGTTTTTAATTTTAGTTAGTTGCGTGAGAGAAAGGGGACTTACCAGAGGAGGAGTCCAGACCGGGCACCATTGCTAGATTGAAGTCTCCACCCAGGATCAAGTTGGGACATCCAAAATTCTCCAAAGACTTGACCAGGCGCGCAAGTTCAGCTGATCCTGATTGGGAAAATAGACGTTAGCAAGGGTATAAACACTGTCAAAGAGTTTCACCATCAGGAAAATAAATCTACCGAGTGGGTCCGTTTGTTGTTGCAGGAGCTCTGGGCGCAGACTCTTATGAAATGCTATAGACACACCCCTAGAGTGTGCACTGGCATTTGTACCATGGTACCAGTTCGCATAGAATTTGGAGGGTATCACAGGAATGGCATCGCTGCGAAAGTGAGTTTCCTGCAAGAACAAGATACCCACCTTCTGTTTGTGGAAATGATACAGTACTTGGCTACGTTTCTGTGCGGTGTTGAAGCCCCTCACATTGAGGGAGGCCAATGTTAGGCAGGTTGTAGCCATCACGGGGGTTTAAGAGCAACTCTAGGGTCTATTCGATGAGCCCCCAGGGTACGGGGGGAAAGGGTAAGGGAGGGAGGGACAGGTATCACCGATGGGAGTCACTTCTGTGGGAAATCCCGCGATCATACGAGAATCGAGCAGTGTGAACGAAGACGTGCAACCGTTTCTACTGTAAGGTTGCACGTCTTTTGTCTAATGAGCACGCTAGAAAACCAGCCGAAAATCGTACTATTTTCG
The DNA here is from genome assembly GCF_000935625.1 of Nanorana parkeri. Classification (NCBI taxonomy): domain Eukaryota; kingdom Metazoa; phylum Chordata; class Amphibia; order Anura; family Dicroglossidae; genus Nanorana; species Nanorana parkeri. The sequence continues at coordinate 10,779 of NW_017307602.1, forward strand.
GCTGGTTTGAACGGTGCTCTGGAGACAAATGCCGAACGGGCCGGTGTGCGCATGCGCACACTGCCCGTTCAGCATTGCGGTCATCGGAAAGCCCGCCCCTCAGGGGGGCGGGCTTGTGATGATCGAGAGTACGATCTGCCTGTCCAAGATGGGCAGATCGTACGTTTTTTTAATCATTTTACAACCATCGCAAGACTAAGGTCTCGTGATGGTTGTACAGTGTATGGCCACCTTTACCCTGTTCGTGTATAAACTAGTTCAGAATCCTGCTTATATGGATGGTCTTATGGTATAGAACAGAATCAGAGAATCATTTGCCACTGTAGAATTTTGCCTTAAACAAGTTATCACTTTTTGTGTTTTGTGAGCCCAAAGAAATCTGCTAGATTCTCTACATAGTGTCTAACAAATTAGGGGGTAATCCGAATGTGAAAAGTCTGGAGAAGGTGCAATAAGCATGGGAGGCCATATGTAAGTAGTAGTTAAATAGATTCCTAAGTATTTGATGGATTTCAAGGCCCATTTAAAAGGAAAGTTAGCCTTGATTGTAACAATTCTGGGTAAAGGGATATTTAGGTTGACAACCTCAGATTTTGGAGGATAGTTCTAAAGTTTGACAGATTGCCAAAAGTTTTAAACTCTGATATTAGATTACGAGGATTAGGAAAGGAGTGTTATGAAGAAAAGCAGGTCACCTAAGGTTGAACTCGATGGACGTCTTTTTTCAACCTGACTAACTATGTAACTAACTATATCAGCGTATTTTTACATTTTCTGTTGAGGTGTGTCCTCCACTATTTCTTTGATGTTGGAGTTGACCTGGACATGGCAGAGGAATGGCTCCAGAGTTAACACAGAGATAAGGGGGAAGAGCGGACATCCCTGCCTAGTTCCATTTTGCAAGGATAGGTAATCAGAGGTGACTTAATTTATTTTGATTTTGGATAAGAATATATCTCAACTATTCATGTTCACAGGCTAGTCCTCAGGCCAATGTGTTTGTACGTATTCCTCAAAAAGAAGCAATCTACCCTGCTCAATGCCTTTTTGGTGTCAGTCAAACTTTTTTGGTAGTTCAGAAGGTAGATAGCATTGAGAACTTGCAAGGTATTATCTTTAGCTTCCTGTTTGGGGATATATTCCACTTGGCCATAATGTATGATACAAGGTTCTGTATGTAAGGAAGCAGTCTTTTGGCCAAAATTTTGCAGAAGAGCTTTGGATTGAAGTTTACAACAGAAATAAGCTGAAAGCTGCAACATTGTGAGGGTGCTTTACCTTCTTTACGTAGCACAATAATGTGAGCTCCTAAAGGGACTGCTGGAATATGTTGACCTTTTAACAAAAAGTTGAACATCTCCAAAAAGGGATGTTAAGGTAAACTTTTATATTCTGTAATATAAAAAAGGAAACACCATCTGAGACAGGGGTCTTATGGGGTTCTGTGCCTTTTTAGCATTCTGCTTAATTCATCTTTTGTAGTGAGCTGTTCCAATATCTAACTTTAATCTGTAGTGAGTTGTGGTATTCCTGAGATGATGAGATAATTGTGGATTTTCTCTAGCTTAATATGTTGAGCTTGTGTTCCACCATCAGGTTTGATATACACTATATTGCCAAAAGGTAAGAAAAGAGCAGGTTGGCCCAATAAAAGATGAAAACGGGAGATTGATCACAAAGGACAGGGAGAAGGCTGAGGTATTAAATTCATTTTTCTCCTCAGTATACACTCAGGAAAAAGACGGGTTTAATGGAGATAAGAATGTGAGTAGTAATATACCTCAGTGGTTGACAGTAACCGGGGTTCAGCAAAAACTGGAAAAACTTAAAGGAGAACTATGGGGTCAGTGTTTTTCCCCATAGTTCTCCTTAGGGTAACGGGAGGACACAAACTAGCGTCCTCCCGTTACCCTAAGCTCAGTATACCGCGAGCTACAGCTCGCGGTATACTGAGACGCCGGAGCGGATCCCGACCTGGACGTTGGGATCCGCCCAGCTGCGTGAGTGAGAGCTGGCTCTGCCTATCTAGAGGCAGAGCCAGCTGTACCCACACCCTCCCCCGTCCGTTCTGCCGGTCAGCGCTGGCAGAGCGTGGAGAGGGGAATCCAGCCCCTCCCCCTGCCACGGCAGAGAGCCGTGACAGGATCGAGAGGTGAGCGAACCTGGTATGTGTTCGCTCACCTCCCGATCTACTGAGCCGACCTGTGACAGTGTCATTGTCACAGGTCGGCTAGAACTATGAGGTGAGTGGAAATCACTCATCTCATAGTTCTCCTTTTAATGAAAATAAATCATTAGGGCCGGATAACCTGCACCCCAGGGTGCTTGGCCAGGTTATAGCATGTAAAGGCACAATGACGACCGCGTATGCTCAAAAGCCCTATCGCGGGAAGCACGCCATAGTGCGCATGCACGAGGTGCGCAGGAAGACGCGCGGACAAATAGCGCTCAGGAAGTGAGGTAGCTGCCTTAATTTAGTGACTATATAAGGATGAGCCTGCCTGCCTCTCATTGCTGATGGTCTTGTCAACTTGTTTTGCCTGTTACGTGTGTTCCTGTTATTCACTTAAGACCTGCTTGACTTGGATTGCCCTGGACTACTCTTCTGATTGCTGCCAGCCCCTGACCCCGGCCTGCTCTCTGGATTTGCTCTTGCCTACAGATTTTGTACTTCGCTGCCTGTCTGGATCTGACCTTTGGCTCCCCCGACCACGACTTCTGGCTCCTGAGTCTGCACCTACACCTCTACAAAAAGTCTCCTGCATGGTGCATGTCTCCAGCCTGTGGCACTTGTGCTCCTCGTTGCCCTGCGTCCTCCTGTCCCCACACCAGGGGTCGCAGGACACGAGTTGCAAGAGACGCCCCCCGTCTTCCGGTCTCATCCTCAGGTATGTGATATAGCCAGCCGATTATTCCTAATTTTCAAGGAATCATTAATGACTGGAAGGTTATCAAGTGATTGGTGTAAGGCAACGGTAGTACTGATATTCAAAAAAGGGTCAAGATGCCAACCTGGGAACTACAGACCAGTCAGTCTAACATCAATAGTATGCAAACTGTTTGAGGGGATCATAAAGGACTATTTAGTGGATTTTGTTAGTGACAATGGTATAATAAGTGATAATCAGCACAGATTTTTGAAGGACCATTCTTGTCAGACCAACCTACTAACTTTCTACAAAGAGGTGAGTAGAGATCTGGATAGAGGAAAGCCGGTGGATGTGGTATACCTGGATTTTGCAAAAGCTTTTGACACGGTACCACATAAATGCTTCATACACAAGCTTAAATTGATAGGCATAGATGACATGGCGTGTACATGGATAAATAAATGGCTACAGGAACGTGTCCAGAGAGTTTTGATAAATTACTCTTTTCCACATTGATCTAAGGTTGAGAGTGACGTGCCCCAGGGTTCTGTGTTAGGCCCCATACTATTTAACCTGTTTATTAACGATATTGGGGAGGGCATCCATAGCCATGTTTCTGTGTTTGCAGATGATACTACATTTGGGAGGGTAATACCTGTAGACTCGGGATTAGACATTATTAGATTACAGGAGGACCTGGATAAAATATGGAAGTGGGCAACTAAATGGAAGATGAGGTTTAATGTCGAAAAATGTAAAGTAGAGAGCTTAAACGCTTAGACCCGGACGTAGTATTTCTTCAAGAAACTCATTTTTGTTCTCAGAGTTCACTTAACTTTTTAAGAACCCGCTTCCCGACCTATTATTTAGCTAATTCTACCTTAGAAAAACGACTCTTTTTAAACTAGGGTGTCCATTTAAACCATCAGAAGTTATTACTCACCCGGGGGGTAGGTACATTATAATAAATGGTACATGGGGACAAGACCAGGTTATACTATGCAATCTATATACACCAAACACTAGACAAATACCGTTTTTGAGAACCATCTTTTCAAAATTGTTTTGTTTTCTATACCTCATAAATACTTGTTTATTGGTGGTGACTTTAATGTCCTCCTGTCCCCAACTCTTGATAGATTGGGGATTGCTGGAAACCCCACACCTGGGGGCGCAGTAAGATTAGCTCATCAATTTCAATTAATGCTTAAAAGATATACTTTGTTTGATGTCTGGAGAACTCAGAATCCAACAGATAGATAATTTACTTTTTATTCCAATGCCCATGAAACTTACACTAGAATAGATTGTTTTTTAGTTAATGATAAAGCACTACGTGCCACTGTCTCCTCAGATATTACCCCTATTACATCGTCCGATCATGCCCCCATAGTTTTGTCGATACGCTTGTTTCCCCCTCCGGTAAAATTCTATAACTGGCGTTTAAATGAATGGCTTCTTAAAAATGAAATAACTAAACCCCAATTAGAAACCTCCTCGCTTGAATATTTTTCTATGAATGAAGTTACTGTGGACCTCCCTAGTACCTTATGGGAGGCACATAAGGTAGTCATGCGAGGTCAATGTATCGCACTCTCTAGTAAGCTTAAACGTGACACCCAGCTTCAACGTTTATCCTTGGAAGCTCAAATTAAGTCCTTGCAGCGGAGAATAGTCTCTACTCCCTCCCCTAACTTACTCCGATGAATCCTCTCTGTTAGGTCATAATTGCAACAATTGGACATGACAGAGGTGGAGAAATCGATGCTTTCTACTAAACAGAAGTTTTATGAGAGAGGCAATAAGGCTCATACTATGTTAGCTCATAAACTCACGGCAGACCAGACTCAAAATTCTATCCATTCTATCAGAGGCATAAATGGCACCAAACAGTTCTGTCCAGATAAGGTGGCATCCATCTTCCATGAGTATTATACTCGTCTTTATAATATACAAGACCCTGCATTCAATTTAGAAGACCCCACTTTAAAAACACGTACTATGGACTATCTCTCTGAATACCCTCTTCCTCATATTTCCCAAAAAGAGTGTCAACTCCTTATTCGCCCTATTACATCTGAAGAGTTAAACTTGGTAATCAAAGGCCTACCGAATGGCAAGGCCCCAGGCCCAGACGGTTTTTCTTATTTGTACTACAAGATATTTATCCCCATTCTTACTCCTTATTTATTAACATTATATAATGGCTTTCTGGAAGCGTCCCCTATCCTCACTTCTATGCTTGCCTCTTATATCACAATAATTCCTAAACCTGGTAAAGATCACCTGGATTGCTCCAACTATAGACCAATTGCTTTGTTGAACTCGGATCTAAAAATATTTTCTAAATTGTTGGCACTACAATTGAGTCCCCTTCTCCCTTTCCTGATACATATAGACCAAGTTGGTTTTGTCTCAGGCAGACAAGCAGGAGACAATACAAGGCGTACGATAGACCTCATAGAAATTCTAAATCTTTCAGATACGGAATCTGTGATTTTGACCCTTGATGCTGAAAAGGCATTCGATCGCCTTAGCTGGCTATTCCTATTCTCCACTTTAGAATACATAGGGATACGGGGACCCTTCCTGGATGCCATAACGAACCTCTATTCCACCCCTTCCGCAGCTATCAAACTTCCTTTTTCATTATCTTCTTTCTTCCCTATATGTAACGGTACCCGACAGGGTTGCCCTCTATCCCCTTTGTTATTTACTCTCTGTATTGAGCCATTAGCAAGTCACATTAGGAACTTCACAGACATTTCTGGCGTACAGGTTAAAGGACGTGCTTTTAGACTTTCACTTTTTGCAGACGATATTTTACTGACTTTGACTAAACCGTTCATTTCACTACCAAATTTACATAGGGAACTGACTAGTTATTCTTCTATATCAGGGTACAAACTCAACTTAACTAAATCAGAAGCAATGCCAATCCAAATTCTGCAGGAAGTACTGTTATCACTTCAGTCTTCCTTCAAATACAATTGGAAAATAGATAAACTAAAATACTTGGGTATTTATCTTACCCCCAGATGACCTCCCTATACAAGACCAATTATGTTCCCTTATACTGGAACTTAACTGGGTGGAGATTACTCCATCCACACAGTTAAGTGTAGATGGAGGAATCTGTTGCACCTTTTCCATCCGACCACAGAAAATCTGCAGATAATTGTAAGGTGTATGGCCAGCTTAACAGTAACGCAGCTACACACCTCAGGATTCTGCTCATCCATACCCCCCTCCACCTCTATACTGCCCTCCATCAGAACCTGATGTGTCAGATCCACACTCTTTTCCATGTTGTTTATGCTCCGCAGTGCTGATAGTTTATTGTTTAGATCCAGAATCTGGGCTTCCAAAACAAACAACTAGTTCACATCTGGTGCAACAGTATTCACCCTCGAATGCATGTACAATAAATGCATACATTGAAAAATATGTGCACCGGGTTGCATACCCACTCATGGGAAAAAAATGTTTCCCTTTTAATTAGTTATTGATTTATTTATTTTAGGCCCAGATATAACTCAAAGTGCCCCTAAGTAATCAAAGTTGTCAAAGCTTACTTCTATAGTGCTTGATGACTAGGCGCCCCACAATTGTTACCACAATAGTTCCCAGCAGATCATTACTACCAATGTACAGCAGTTATTAGCAACACAGTTAATACCACAGTAATTCCTCGTCAGATTAATACTACCAATGCACAGCAGTTAATAATAACACAGTATTACCACTGTAATTCCCCAGCAGATTAACACTACCAATACCTAGCAGTTATTGGTAACACATTAAATACCACAGTAAGGTTAATACTACTATTATACAAAAGCTTCTGTGCAAGAATGTTCTTTATTACAGGGCGTTCTAATCACAACTGCTCACTTAAATTGGCTGCATGAGCCTGCACTGATATATTCTAAAAATGGAACGGCGATTTAACCCAAAGCAAACTACTATATACAATCTAAAGGTGAAAAATATATATGCGTGAATAAATGTCAATATTCAATCCTCTAACAACCACCTTTGCAATTCAAAGCAATTGTAACAAAACTCCTATTAAAGCATTCCAAAGTGTCCATTAATAGTACCAGTGTCCTGTATCAATGTGTTAATCACATAAAGGAAACAAAGTGTCAATACAATTGTTGCAACTGAAAACTCCAATCTTGATGCCACAATTGTATTAACACTTTGTTTCATTTATGTGATTAACACATTGATACAGGACACTGGTACTATTAATGGACACTTTGGAAGGCTTTAATAGGATTTTTGTTACAAGTGCTTTGACTTGCAAAGGGAGTTGGTAGAGGAGTGAATATTGACATTTATTCACGGATATATATTTTTCACTATTAGTTTGTACATAGTAATTTGTTTTGGGTTACAGCGCTGCTCCATTTTTAGAATATATATGTTAATACTACTAATGCCCAGCAATTATTAGCAACACACTTAGTACCACATTAATTCCCAGCAGACTATTACTTCCAATGCCTAGCAATTATTAGTAACACATCCGGTACCAGAGTAATACCCAGCAGAATAATACTACCGTTGTCCAGAAGTTATTAGTAATACAGTAATTCCCAGCAGATTATTACTCCCAATGACCAGCAATGTTTAGAACCACAGTAAGTACCACAATAATTCCCAGCACAATAATATCACCAATGCCCGGAAGTTATTAGTAACACAGTTAGTACCACAGTTATTCCCAGCATATTATTACTTATAATACCCAGAATTCATTAGTAGCATAGTTAGTACCACAGTAATTCCCAGCATATTATTACTCCCGATGCTAGGCAGTTATTAGTGAAACAGTCAATGCCACAGTAATTTCCAGCAAAATAATACCACCAATACCACATACCAAACGTTTATTAGTAACACCGTTAATACCTCAGTAATGATTATCTGCTCAATGGGTGACTTTTTCTTTTCTCCTCAGCTTTCAGTATACTATCACAATCAGCCATACGGCCTGTCCTTTCTGGAACTCCCAACCCCCTACTCACTCCTGCTCCTCCTGTCTCCCTAGCCTGACCAATCACTCTTCTCTGATCCTTCTCCGGTCCGTTCACCCCTCTCGCCTCTCACTCAGACTCTCTGCACTAATCAGTTCAAAACCACTCACCCTTCTCACCACTCCCACTCAGTCGCTCTGCTTTTGCTCCTGATCCATCTGAACAAGAGCTCCGATCACTGTTCACTCCTCAATCACAGCACTGACCAACCCTCTCTCTCCTCTCCTGCATTTTTGTATCGCTCGGGTTTAGATCCTAAAATTAACTCTGAAATTGGCCTGACACAGTCCTTCCTTTTTGGAGGGTGGCGGCTTTTGTTCTCCATGTTCCATGTGTCTGTTATAAATTAGCCACCACTCAAAAGCTTGCTCCCATGATGGTCTATAATCTTATATTTCGTTTATTAATTTGTAAAAAACAGTAGCCACCCTCGAGAAGTAAGGACAGTGTCAGCACCAATTCAGAGAGCATTTGAAGATCTACAGCCGACTGATACACAAATAAGGTCCAGTATTGTTAATAGTTAAGGTATGTGAATGCATTTTTTAGATTTAACTCATGAGTTTAGTGTCACTTTAAGCAGATCCTTACATCCTAAAGTGGAAAGCAAGAAATACTTGTAACACTTAACATAGGTAAAGTGACAAAACAGCAGGTAGAAAAAAAACACCTAAAATATTCTAAACATTTAAGAAAAAGTCTCCCTGTGCCTTAAAGGCTCCTGATGTCTCCCCACAAATAAAATATGCTGCGGTGGGATATCCAACAAGGCAACTGACAAACCCCTTACATGACCAGAATTTCAAGAGCAGGTAGGGGGAGATGTTAACAGTCCCATCTGCCTATCAGCTGCACACATCAGCGGGAATTGAGGCACACCAAGCATACCACATGCCTTTTACAATTATTATGCAATCAAAGTATTGACAATTTTTTTTTTTTACATTGTAAGTAGATGCTTGCGCAAATAGTCTTCTTAGGTCTGCTCTAAGATTGGAAGAATGCAATGTTGGCTGAAAGGTTACTCATCTGGTAAACCCTAGAATACAGGATAGAGTATAAAGCGTATAATCGGGCATCAAGGTAGAATTATATAGAGGCCAGGTTGGTGACCTAGGTTATTTTAATGTGGACCAGAGGATGGGAGAGTCCATGGTGCCCACTTTGCTGTACTTAAACATTAATTGAGAAGAATGTTTGGTTGCTGTGCCAGCATTCTGCATGTGTTGTGCATTGGGTGCATAGACACCATTACTGTAGTGGAGTGCTGTGGTGTGGATGTGCTTGATGCAATAAAATAATACTTTATATGCTTACAGTTGTGCTCAAAGGTTGCATAACCTTGGAGAATTGATAATATATGTACTATTTGTAAAGAAAACATGATTGAACAGGCAAAACACATTTCTTTTATTTCTTATGGGATTCAAATTTAACTATAGGTCATAACAGAATGGCACAATCATAAAACAAAACATGGCAACAAATAAAAAAAAGAAACGACCCCTGTTCAAAAGTCTGCATACCCCTAGTTCTTGATACTGTGTATTGCCCCCTTTAGCATCAATGACAACATGCAATATTTTGTAATAGTTGTCTATGAGGCTCCAAATTCTTGCAGGTGGTATAGCTGCCCATTTGTCTTGGAAAAATGCTGCTAGGTAATGCAAAGCCTTTGGTCATCTTGCATGACCCACACGTTTAAAATCTCCCCAGAGTGGTTCGATTATATTGAGGTCAGGAGACTGTGATGGCCACTCCAGAACCTTCACCTTTTCCGCTGTAACCACTGGAGGATCAACTTGGCCTTGTTCTTAGGGTCATTGCCGTGCTAGAAAGTCCAAGAGAGTCCCATGTGCAGCTTTCGTGCAGAAGAATGCAAATTGTCTGCCAGTTTTTTCTGAAAACATGCTCCATTCATCTTGTCATCAATTTTCACAAGATTCCCCATGCCTTTAGAGCTCACACACCCCCAAAACATCAGTGAGCCACCACCATGCTTCCCGGTGGCGATGGTATTCTTGTCGCTACAGGCCTTGTTGACCCCTCTCCAAACATAGGGCTTATGGTTGTGACCATAAAGTTCTATTTTGGTCTTGTCACTCTAAATTACAATGTGCCAGAAGCTGTGAGGCGTGTCAAGGTTTTGTCAGTCATATTGTAACACGGCTTTTTAGTGGCATTGATGCAATAAAGGCTTCTTTCTGGCAACTCAACCATGCAGCTAATTTTTGTTCAAGTATGAACAATAAGTGTGCTGCTTGAAATAAGCACACTGTCTTTTTCCAGAGAAGCCTGTATTTTTCCTGAGATTACCTCTGGGATTTTCTTTGTGTCCTGAAAAATTCTTCTAGCAGTTGTGGTTGCAATCTTTCTTGGTCTACCTGACCTTGGCTTGGTACCAAGAGATCCCCGAATTTTCCACTTCTTATTAAGTGATTGAACAGTACTGACTGGCATTTTCAAGGTTTTGGATATCTTTTTATATCCTTTTCCATCTTTATAAGTTCCATTACCTTGTTACGCAGGTCTTTTGACAGTTCTTTTCCGCTCCCCATGGCTCAGTATCTAGCCTGCCCAGTGCATCCATGTGAGAGATGTGAGAGATAACAAACTTATTGACTATTTTATTTATTGACATTAATTGCATTTTAAAAAGCCACAGATGTGGGAAATTAACCTTTAATTGCCATTTTAACCTGTGTGTGTCACCATGTGTGTCTGTAACAAGGCCAAACATTCCAGGGTATGTTAACTTTTGATCAGGGCCATTTGGGTGATTTCTGTTATTGTGATTTAAAAAGGAGCCAATCATCTATGTGATAATAAATGGCTTCTTATGATCACTATCCTTAAATAGAAGACAGTTTTTTTGCATGATCAGTGATATTTTCAATATCAATGCCAAAATTTAACGATTTCTGCCAGGGTATGCAAACTTTTGAGCACAGCTGTAAATACTGTATATATAGTTTCATTTAATTCCAAGCTGCTAAAATCCTTGTTGCATTGAACTCTGTGGAAAAGCAGCCTCACGGCTCCATTGCTAGTCCAGTTCAGACATCCTGTACGTTCACATTTACCTTCCCCGGGACCTATTGCGTAACTTTATTCTATACTTCTACGGATTACATTTTTCCTTCTTTTGTATCAGTACCATAGTGATGTGCTGCACTGTATTTGAGTTATCATTTCAGATTGCATTTTTGTTTTGTGTATTGTTTAAAAAATTTAATGGAGAATTAAAGTTTTTAAACAAATTAGGAGAAAGTGAACTAATGACCCATTTACAAAACAATTGGATTGATTTATTGCTGTCCGCTTATGTTTTCGCTGAATTTCCTCTAATGGCTATTGTTCTCCCTCTGTCTTTTTCCTGTACTACAGGTTTCTGTGCTCTAAACAACATTTTATCTTGCTACAGTCCTAGCTACATTTCCCTCTCACATGTTCCAGTTAGCAGTATTTCAACATTGCCAGTCTGGTCTGCATCCTCTTCTTTAATGCTTGTCTCGCACAGTCTTTCCTTCACTTCCCCTATTGTGCTTAACACCACTTAACCAATAGGAGTTTACCACTTTAATGACCCTCAGCCCACTGAAATATTTATGCTCTTTAACCACATCAGCTCTCACTTTTTTATAGCTCTTATGGAAGAGAGCAAGTTTTACATTTCTACTATGGTTTGCTTATTCGCCACTGGTAGTATTTTCTGAAATACTGCCAGTGCCTGAGCCACACCAGAGAGACGGTGAGAACTAAGAGAGCTAAACAAGTGGCTGAAGAACTAATGTAGGAAAGACGGGGTTTGGGTTCATTGAGAACTAGGCTAACCGTTTAGTCTGTTACTAGCTCTGCAGTAGGGATGGACTTCACCTAAATAGGGAGGGTGCAGCTCTGTTGAGGGAGAAAATGGTAAGAAGATTGGAGGAGCTTTAAAACTAGAATCAGGGGGATTAGAAAATACTTTGTTGGTCAGTGAACAAGGATCAAAGAAGTCAAAGGGTGTACTGTGGAGGGAATAGGACTAATGCAGAACATCTTGCTAATGCAAATCTCAGTCCAATAGTGAGCAAAAAAAAGTTTAACAATAGTAAAACATTGAACTGCATGCTCATATTTGAAGTGTAGTTAATAAAATGGAGGAGCTAAAACTTCTACTACTCGAGGAAGATTTTTTTTTTTTAATTCGTTTATTAACTGACATATCCGACCGTACAAAGTTATAGCAACGAGCATTGGTACATATGTTACAAACAACAACATGTGATCACATTGGGGTCAGGCATTGTACAGAGAAATTCCACTGTCAGTGGCAAACAGTGTCGCATTGATCTGGGTGAATGAGTAACGGCATGCACGGAAGTAACCTATTGGCAATGATTTTAGAAAATAATTTAAGGTTCACGTTCAACAGAGCAATGGGCCTATAGTTACTGCACTGTGATGGGTCTTTGTCTTCCTTCGGTATCAGAGTAATCCACGCTCGAAGCGTGTCTCTAGGCAAGGGGTGATTCCGTAACAGCGAATTGTAGGCCGAGAGGAAGTGGGAGGATAGCTGGGGCAAAAATGACTTGTAATAGGCCACCTTGAGGCCATCCGGACCCGGCGCCTTGCCAGTCCCTGATGATCTCAGAGCGTTTAGTTCTGCCTCAGTAATTTCAGATTCTAATGCCTCCCTGTCTTCCCCGGGTACAGTGGGCATGTTGGAGTTGGTGATATAGGCCCATGGGTCGGGGGCCGATAGCTGCGCGTCCCCCCCGCCTTCGTGGGGTGTAAATTGTACAGGGCTTCATAGTAGGACCTAAACTCCTCAGCCATGTCACCGGAGGACGACACTGTACTGCCAGATCGTGTTTTAATCTGAGCAATGAAGGATTTAGCTCTATTACCTCTCAAAGCTCGTGCTAGGAGTTTCCCGGGTTTGTTTGAAAATTCATACATCGTTCTCCTGCCCCCCAACAGATGCCGTTTGACCTTAGTGAACAGCAAATCATTAAGCTCTTCCCTAACAAGACGCAGCTCCACCTGGGTGTGGAGAGCCAACGATCGCTTATGTGCCGATTCGAATGCGTGTAAGCGTTCAAATAGGTGAGCCACTTGTTTAGCCCCCTCCCGTTTCCTGCGGGCTCCGTGTTTCAACAGGATGCCCCGAATGACACATTTACGAGCCTCCCATGCGGTCAGGGGAGACGTGACGGAAGAGGCGTTTATTGCAAAAAAGGAGGGATTTAATCTGAGGGTCCTGCAAGAGCAATTCATTCAATCGCCACATGAAGCATGGGGAGGGAGACGCTGTCAGAGCTAAGGACATGTGTAACGGGGCATGATCTGAAAGCAGGATGTTGCCAATTGAGGCCGAACACACCCGTGAGAGCTCTTTGTGGGCTACAAAAAAATAGTCTAACCTGGAATAAGTGTGATGGACCTGTGAAAAGAAGGTGTAGTCCCTGTCTCGTGGTGTAAAAACCGCCAAGTGTCCGTCAGGTGTAGAAGGTGGAGTTCTGCCTTTAATTGTTTCAGGTAGGAAAAGGCTAAGGGGGAAGTACCCCGGGAGACATCTAGTAAGGGATCCATAGCCACATTAAAATCGCCCCCTAGGACCAGAATGCCATCCGCAAATTCTAACAGGACCTGAACCAGAGTGCGAAGGAATCCCAGTTGATCTGAGTTTGGGGCGTAGACATTGGCCAGTGTCACTGTAACGCCACCTATCGTCCCCTTCAGGAGAATAAATCTACCATTAGTGTCTACATATTGATCGGTGTAGAGCCATGGAACAGACTTGGCCAAAAGGACAGAGACTCCCTTAGATTTTGAGATGGGGGAGGGGCAGTGATATACGACTGGGAAATCCCGGTTGAGCAACCTGGGGACCTGGTCCTTCCTGAAATGGGTTTCCTGCAGGAACACTATCTGAGAACCACATTTTTTCAGATCTGTCAGCAATCTAGATCGTTTTTCAGGAACGTTCAGCCCCCGCACGTTCAGGGAGGTGAACATCATCGCTGCCATCGTCCCTAGCTGGGAGCGGGAGATGGTTCAGTAGGGGAAAGTACAGGAAGTTGAAGAAAGAGGATTGATATAGCAGAGAGAAGCCAGAGGGGTGAGTACTCCGTGAGCTACCGAGTATACACCAATGGATGTATGGATCCTGTCCAGACTACTGGTACAGGCAAGACAATTGTAGCAACCCGTTGCACAAAGCACGGAGTAACCCTATGTGGGGGTGGTAGCTATAACCGTTGATGTAACAATATTTATGGAATTAACTATATAGCATCAAAGGTGGAGATGCACTGCCCGCTCCTGGCGGCGGGGCGGCACAGGACGCTGCCCTATGATCCGATCCACTCGGTTCCACAGGCGAAGCTATATGACTGTTGGACTGGGGTAGGATTCCCGGGGGAGTCACTCCGTCCAAGGGTCACCGAGTGGTTTCAAAAGGGTCTCCGTCCCATGCCGGCCAAACCTCCGAATAACAGGCGTCTCTCCCACATGTACAACAGCGTATACCATGGTACAAGAACAGGAGCACTATATTATGCTGGGAGCGGACTGGGACCCCATAATAAATAACTACCAACAAAACAAAACAAACAATCCAAAAATGGGGGGGGGGAGTGAGAAGGGAACTTTGCAAGCAACTACTATAACCTGCAACCTGTATACCGCCATCTCCACACGGACATCCTTGTCTGGCAGGCGGAGGTCGGTTGGATCCACTGTAGGGGCGATTTCAGGAACACAGAGCCCGGCCCCGGCCTAGCTCAGGACCACCGTCCACTGGGCTGTCGACCCCCAAACAACAAAGGGTGAGTTCCTGCGACTAAGAAAAAACTGTGGATCGTCTATGGCTCCCGCCTTCATGCTTCATGGCTGATAGGTGCTGGCACCGAAGATGAACGAAGTGGGTAGCGGCGTCTTCCTCTGGGAGGGCGAGCTTGCCTTTGGGCTCTAGGCGCGGTATCTGCCGGGCCTGTAGGGAAATCCAGCCAGTTCGGAAGATCGACGGGCGCCTCATCTAACCACTGGAACAGATCAGGCAGTTGACAAGGTGTGTGGAGGGCAAAAGAGTGATCGCGATGGTGAACGATGAGATGAAACGGATGGCCCCAACGGTAAGAAGCTCCTGCAGCCCGTATCACATCCAGCAGGGGTTTTAATAACCTGCGCATTCGCAGCGTGTGTCGCGACAAGTCAGGCATCACTTGTATCGAGGCACCATCAAAATCTAGCGGGCCGTTGTTCCATGCCTTCCGCATGATCTCTTCCTTGACTGTGAAGAAGTGGACCCTGCACAGCACATCCCTGGGTGTGTTAGAGTCCGGTGGGCGAAACGATTGTACCCGATGCACGCGGTCAAGTTCGATGGGGTCACCAGGAGGCTTGTCTAGGTACATATTAAGTATAGCTGTAACTGTGGATCGCAGTTCAGGGTCTGATGTTGCCTCTGGAATGCCTTTCAACCTGATATTGTTACGGCGACTGCGATTCTCTGCGTCATCCTGATTCAAAAGTAAGGTGGTCAATTTTTGCTGCGTGGCCGTGTTTGCAGCTTCCATCGCTGACACCCTGGAGTGGAGATCATCTGTAACAGTTTCTACAGAAGTCACTTTGCTGTCTAATGCCTCCACTTGCTGTTTGATTTTATGGACTTCTGTCCTCAATACCTGCACTATTTTGGCAGCCATATTGTCCAGGTCTGCCTTAGTGGAGAGTTTAGGGAGGAGGGATCGCCACGTGTAGTCACTGTCTGCCTCATCATTGTGACCTGTTGCAGTGCAACCCGGGCTCTGAGGAGCGTCCTCGGGTGGCGGATCAGGTGTCAGGATCGGAGAGGTCGGCTTAGGCTGCTTCTTTGGGGGAGGCTGACTCACCACCGAGTAACGGCCGGGCGCCATGTTGGATTCCGGCGCGGCCTGCGGCTGATTCGGCGGGTGCCCGAAGTAGTGGAGCAAATCCCTGGGAGGTAACGTTGGGGACGTGCTGCGGGACCGTTTGGGTTGTGACATGAGGGGGAGAGAGCACCGTAAAGTCCGCTGAGACGTCCCGGGAGAAAAGGCTGTGCAGAGCTCCGGCAAGCTGCGGCCTCACTCCTCCATATCCAGACCACGCCCCCTCGTTGAAGATTTTGACTTCACAGGAGTGTTGTAAATGTGCTTAGATGGCTGACATGACTGGGGTGCAAAAGTCAGGGGTAAAATGTATTTCTGAGGGAGAGGGAAGAAGAGGAGAGGGGTATGTCTGTATGTCAAGAACAATCTGATAGTGAATGTGCACAATGACATCACTAATGAGACTGGTGATGGTGCAGAATCCTTAAGGCTTGAGATAAAAATGATAAACTGTTGGTGGGAATATGCTATAGGCCCCCTAACATAAGGGACAAATAGGATTTTACATTTTTGCCAGACAGAAAAGGTGGGGAAGCTAGACAATGTTATTATTTTAGGAGACTTCAACTACCCTGATATACATTAAGCAAATGGAGCTGCGTAATCAACTAGGGCTTGCCACTTATTGAGTTTACGGGAAGAAAAGTTTTATGAGTCAAATGGTGGAAGCCCCAACTGGAAATAATGTCCTGTAGGACTTGCTAATTTTGAATAACACAGAGCTGATCAGAGATGTGTAAATTGAGGACAACTGAGGAAAAAGTGATCCTAGAATAATAATGTTTCAGTCAATTCTAGGAAACAGAGACATGTTGGTAGGACAAGAACACTACATTTTAAAAAGATCAATTTTAGAAATCTGCAATCCTTAATGTATGATATAAAATGGTATCAAATCTTCTTGACCTAAGACACTGAAGACAAGTAGGAGGTATTAAAAACATTCTTATCTTTAGTTTATACAGAATTGAAAGAAAGGTTTAATAAACAAAGTAGAAATTCTAATAAAAGTGGACTAATGGTATCCCAGTGGCTGACAGAGATCCGGATGAAAAATAGTCTAGTTACATAGGTACATAGTATTAAGGTTGAATAGAGACACAAGTCCATCAAGTTCAACCTTGTGTGTCTGTGTGTGTTTGTACGTGCGTGCGTGTGTGTCTGTATACGAGTCCCTGTGGGGTCTAGTTTTTAAGAGTACCTGTACCCCTCTATGTTATGGTCCCTGAGGAAGGTATCTAAATTATTTTTGCTTGTGGAAGAACGTTTCAAAATTTTACCGCTCTAACTGAAAGAAGCCCCTAAGCCCTTTGTGGTTAAATCTTTTCTCCACCAATTTTAGGTGGTGGCCTCTAGTCTTTTTTAGGGAGTTTACAGTAAAAAGTTTATTGCTGATATTGCCATCACCATTAAACAATTTGTATATCAAAATCATGTCCCCTCATAATCCCCTCACTTCCAGCAGAAACACATTTAAATCTTAGTTTAGTTGCCCTTCTCTGGACTCTCTCTAGCTCAAGGATATCCTTTCTGTGGATTGGTGACAAAAACTGAACAGCCTTCTCAAGATGAAGCCGAACCAGTGATCTATAAAGTGGCAAAATTATTAGACATATGCGATTTGTTTCTTTCCTAATCAAAATTCGGATGAATTTTCGGCAATTCGGAGATTCAAATGTATCCGAATTACAGAAATTACAAATGCAAAGGAATCCGAATTTCCGATTCCGAAATTTGTTAGCGGTAGTCTGCACAAAGTTTTGTTTGCACAGCAAAGTGACAGAGAAAACAAAATACTTTTTTTTAATTTTTTACAGTCTGCAGAAGAGGAAAAAAAAAAGTGTGAGGTCCCCCCCCAATTGATACCGGACTCTTTAGGTCTAGTAGGAATTTTAAGGGGGAACCCCACCCCCAAAAATGGGAAAAATGTGGGGTCCCCCTAACATTCCTACCACACCCTTGATCCGAGCACAGGCCCGGCAGGGCAGAAAAGGGGGGGGGGGGGCGATCGAGCGCTCCCCCTCCCTGCGCCTTACCAGGCCATGTGCCCTCGGCATTGGGCGGGTGTCCCCATGTCGATGGGGACAAGGGCCGCTTCCTCACAACCCTAACCCAGTGGTTGTGGGAGTCTGCGGGCAAGGGGTATCGGGGTACCCTTTTTTAATTAAGGGGGCACCCAGATGCCACCCCCCTTATTAATAAGTAAGCTTGTACCTCTACTACTTGTACCCCTACTCATTCACTAATGGGTTAAAATTCAAAGTAAATAAACAAACTACACTTTTAGAAAAAATCCTTTGAAAAAAAAAACATAATGCTTTTCATATGACACCTCGGCTCACAGACCCAAATGGCATTCGGGAGCTCCCTAATAGCATTCGGGAGCTCCCGAATGCTATGTGGTATTTGACAGCTAACAATGTCAACTGGGCGGAGCAAGCCATGAGGCTCACTCCGCCCATCTGTTTACTTTCGGCAGGAGATGTCATTTTGCGGCCAGTTTTCGTCGGGTTCGGGCGGTTGTCATGCGGCTGAACTTTTTTATTTTGGCGGGTCAACGGACGTCGTGCATCGTGATTGACGCTGGATTACATCGATGGAGCCGTTTTTATTTTTTTTAATCAAAGGGATAGTAAAAAATTGATTCTGTTTTTTTTTTTTCAATTAAATAATTTTTTTCTAAAAGTGTGATGTGTTTATTTACATTGAATTTTAACCTATTAGTGAATGAGTAGGGGTACAAGTACCCCTTACTCATTCACAAGGGGGCAGCATCTGGGTGCCCCCCTAATTAAAGGGATAAGCCGATGCAAATAAGTCCACTTGCCCGCAGACCCCCACAACTACCGGGTTAGGGTTGTGCCCCTTAATTAAAGGGGTACCCTGATGCACCCTCCCAATGCCAAAGGCACTTGGCCTGGTAAGGCACAGGGAGGAGGGGGGCACGATTGCCCCCCCCCTTTCCTGCCCTGCCGGGCCTGTGCTCGGATCAATGGTCTGGTAGGAGTGTTAGGGGGACCCCACATTTTCCCCCCTTTTTGGGAGCCTAAAGGGCCTGGTAGGGATTTGGTGGGAACCCTCCGCACTTTGTTTTTGTTTTAACTTCTTCTGCAGACTGCAAAAAACAAAAACATTTTTTTCTTTTCTCTAATGTCACTTTTCTGCAACGACTTTTCGTCCACAAACAAAATTACGTACAGACTACCGCTAACTAATTTTGTCCGAATCCCGAAATGAATTGGCTTTCAGAGCCGAATCCCAAATAATAAAATAATGCAAAATCCTAATCAAAATGAAAGAAAACAAAATGAAACAAATTTTCTGCCAGTGCACATGTCTAAATATTATCGCTTTGTCTCTACAGTACATTCTCTTTTTAATGCATGACCGTACGCTGCTAGCTCTGTTTGCCGCAGCCTAGCATTGCATGCTATTGTTCAATCTGTAGTCAACTATGACCCCCAAATCCATTTACATTTCTGACTTCCCTAGTGGAGTACCGATCAATGTGTATTCTGCTTGCCTATTTTTAACCCCAAAATGCATTACCTTACATTTTTCAACATTAAACCTCATCTGCCATGTAGTTGCCCACTCCCCCATTTTATCCAGGTCTTCATGTAATGATATAATGTCTAAGCCAATGTCTATTACCCTCCCAATTTGTGTATCATCTGCAAACACAGAAACATGACTATTAACACCCTCCCCAATATCATTAATAAACAGCTTAAACAGTATTGGGCCTAGCACAGAACCTTGAGGTACACCACTCTTGACCTTAGAACAATTTGAAAAAGAACCATTTACTGATACTCTCTGGACATGTTCCTGTAGCCAATTTTCTATCCATGTACACACCATTTCATCTATTCCCATAGATTTCAGCTTGTGTATGAAGCGTTTATGTGGTACCGTGTCAAATGCTTTATCAAAATCCAGGTACACCAGGAGCCGTTTTTATTTTTTTTAATCAAAGGGATAGTAAAAAATTGATTCTGTTTTTTTTTTTTCAATTAAATAATTTTTTTCTAAAAGTGTGATGTGTTTATTTACATTGAATTTTAACCTATTAGTGAATGAGTAGGGGTACAAGTACCCCTTACTCATTCACAAGGGGGCAGCATCTGGGTGCCCCCCTAATTAAAGGGATAAGCCGATGCAAATAAGTCCACTTGCCCGCAGACCCCCACAACTACCGGGTTAGGGTTGTGCCCCTTAATTAAAGGGGTACCCTGATGCACCCTCCCAATGCCAAAGGCACTTGGCCTGGTAAGGCACAGGGAGGAGGGGGGCACGATTGCCCCCCCCCTTTCCTGCCCTGCCGGGCCTGTGCTCGGATCAATGGTCTGGTAGGAGTGTTAGGGGGACCCCACATTTTCCCCCCTTTTTGGGAGCCTAAAGGGCCTGGTAGGGATTTGGTGGGAACCCTCCGCACTTTGTTTTTGTTTTAACTTCTTCTGCAGACTGCAAAAAACAAAAACATTTTTTTCTTTTCTCTAATGTCACTTTTCTGCAACGACTTTTCGTCCACAAACAAAATTACGTACAGACTACCGCTAACTAATTTTGTCCGAATCCCGAAATGAATTGGCTTTCAGAGCCGAATCCCAAATAATAAAATAATGCAAAATCCTAATCAAAATGAAAGAAAACAAAATGAAACAAATTTTCTGCCAGTGCACATGTCTAAATATTATCGCTTTGTCTCTACAGTACATTCTCTTTTTAATGCATGACCGTACGCTGCTAGCTCTGTTTGCCGCAGCCTAGCATTGCATGCTATTGTTCAATCTGTAGTCAACTATGACCCCCAAATCCATTTACATTTCTGACTTCCCTAGTGGAGTACCGATCAATGTGTATTCTGCTTGCCTATTTTTAACCCCAAAATGCATTACCTTACATTTTTCAACATTAAACCTCATCTGCCATGTAGTTGCCCACTCCCCCATTTTATCCAGGTCTTCATGTAATGATATAATGTCTAAGCCAATGTCTATTACCCTCCCAATTTGTGTATCATCTGCAAACACAGAAACATGACTATTAACACCCTCCCCAATATCATTAATAAACAGCTTAAACAGTATTGGGCCTAGCACAGAACCTTGAGGTACACCACTCTTGACCTTAGAACAATTTGAAAAAGAACCATTTACTGATACTCTCTGGACATGTTCCTGTAGCCAATTTTCTATCCATGTACACACCATTTCATCTATTCCCATAGATTTCAGCTTGTGTATGAAGCGTTTATGTGGTACCGTGTCAAATGCTTTATCAAAATCCAGGTACACCACATCCACCGGCCTTCCTCCATCCAGATCTCTACTCACCTCTTTGTAGAATGTTAGTAGGTTGGTCTGACAAGAACGGTCCTTCATAAATATATGCTGATTATCACTTATTATACAATTTCCATGAACAAAATCCACTAAAAAGTCCTTTATCATTCCCTCAAACAGTGTGCATACTTACAAACAAACAAATAGCTCACATCTAGCGCAACAGTATTCACCCTGGAATGCATGCTTTAAGAAACCCATAGATTGAGCAACATGTGCACTGTAGGGATGTTCAGATACCAGTTCAGATACCAGTGCCTATACTTGGCATTTTCACGAGAACTACCTGGGTTGCAGCGGTTGCAGTTGGTATCTATCTCTGGCACTCCACCACTGTCCAGAAATCATTAATCTGTATTGTTTTAGAAAAACTGTAAAGTTTTTTAAAAGCATATCTCTACAGTGCTTAAGAATTAAGTGCCCAGCAATTATTAGTAACACAGTTATTACCACTGTAGTTCCCCAGCAGATTAATACTACCAATGCCCCAGAGTTATTAGTAGCACAGTTATTACCACAGTAGTACCCCAGCAGATTAATACTACCAATGCCCAGCATTTATTAGTAACACAGCGCTCGTTCCCCCTCTCTTTCCTGCTCACTCAGGCCAGTGCTTGGATTAAGGTTCGGTTTGGAATTTTAGGTTACAGGTAAGGATGCAGTGGATTATGATAAAAAGCTAATTTTCGAATTCCAAAGTTTGGGTTCGGTCTAGGGAGCAGTTCTGTTTATCTTATTTATAAATTATATAGAGGTTGCAATTTATATCTCAATATCAGTGTTTGCTGATGATACCAAGCTATGCAGGGCAATAATTTCACAACAAGACATAGAATCAGTTGAGGAGTGGGCTGCAACATGGCAGGCGTGATCTAATATTGATAAATGTAAAGTTTTGCACTTGGGAGCTAAGAACATGCTTTTAAAATACTCTTTAGTAGATACTCCACTGGGGATGATGGATAAAGATCTGGTTTGGTTTTGTCCACCAATCCTAAGGAAAGATGCCCTTGAACTAGACAGTTCAGTGAAGGGCAACAGAACTAATAAGATGGTTGGATGGCCTGAGTTATAAAGACCAACTACAAAAATTATACTACTTCTCCTTAGAGAAGAGGCACCTATGAGGGGATACAATTACAATCTACAATTGCATTAATGGGGACTGCAGTATAAGGAATATTTAAACTAAGATCTCTAAAAATGACAGATGGATTCATCAAAACTTGGACTTCATAAAAGGGTTTTTTACTGTCCGAGCAGTAAAAAAATGTAGAATTCCCTTCTGCAGTAAGTAAAATCAGCAGAAAGCATTGATGACTTCAAAAAATACTTAGATGAGTCTTTCAGTTCACAGAATTTATAGAGAAATGGGAGTTGTGTGATATGTGGACACACTCACACAGACAAACACACAAATAGGTTGAACTAGATGGACCTGTTAATAACCTTACCAATTATATAACTATACAACTTTGTAATAGTTAAGACAGCAGAGTAATACATATATCATTTATGCAGGGCAAAAAAACTTTTTGTGCTGCTATTGTCTTGCAAAAATAGATTACTTTCTATGTAATCCAGTCTATGTAATTTTTCTGTTTATGTAACAAAATGGAAAACAAATGCACTTTTTTGTATTTTGATCAGTGTTAGTGTTAAAAAAACGAGTGTTACTGTAGATAAAAAACTACATTATAGATATTATTTTTCCCATTAATAATGACACCAACATTTTGGTTCTGATTCTTACAAAGCATTGCAAAGATATACTGTATATGAATGAAATATGAATGAAAAGGCTTTTTCCCTAATCTTATTTAAAAAAAAAACAACAAAAACATGAAGAAAGGTTAAATATTAATAAAGTATATGGTAATAAATAAACAAAATAATCAGCAGGAAAATATTAGCTAAGTGCTTAAGGGGAAGAAGGGTAATTGGGGCTAATATGGGTAAATTAAGGGTTATTAAAAAGTTAAAAGCGAGACAAAGTTATTATTTTTTTTTTTAACTAGAGATGTTGCTTTATCTGACATCATATGCAACTCAATAGCCATCCCTTTTATCTGTAGATTAGTGAAACAGAGTGAATACAAAGTAACAAGAAAGTTCCTATGTATCTCTGAATCATGCTCCTGAACAGCATTCATAAACACTGTTCAGAAAGCCTGCTTTTGACAGCTGTGGCATTTATAGCTGCTGTGTTAAACTGCAGGTCCTGCCTGTCAGTTGAGAATTGTTGGTAGGAGGTTCGGTGGGAAGGGACGGGGCTTGCAACAATTGCCTTGTGTAGTTTGGTAAAGATTTTTTGGGGGTATGTAGCATGCCCAATGTCCACAAATGGTTGAAGCTAGACATGTAAGCTGTCAACAAATTTGGTTTGGTTCGAATATTTCGTTATTTTGGAATACGAATCCGAAATTCACTTTGGTTCGGGTTTTGGATTTTAACAAAATCCGAATTTTCATTAGTTTCAGATAAGTTTACAAATATCCATTGCAAATACCACAGAAAACCATATACAGATATTAATACTGAAGCTGAATTTCCTAGACCAGAATGGCAATCAGGTTCCGAATTTCCGAATTGCCATTCTGGTCTGAGAGCCATATACTAAAGTTGAGGCTCCCAGACCCAAATGGCATTCGGGAGCTCCCAAATGCGTTTCAGAAATTCGGATCCCAAATACCATTCGGGTTTAGGAGCCTCAGCTTTAGTATCATATGTATATACTGAACACAAATTTTTGTTACAGCATGTGACTTTTCTGGCCCATCAGATGGCTCCCATGTTGCTGTAAATTCGTGTTCAGACCCACTCGGATGCATTAAACCGAAAAACACGACTGATTGGCCTGAAAAGTCACATGCTCAATTAAGTTTAGTTTTTGTACGAAATTTGGAAACGGAAATTATGACTCGGAAACATTCGGATGCATTGGGATTCGGAAATTTGGATTTTGATTTGGAACGTAACGAATCGCACATGTCTAGTTGAAGCAAAGGGGGAATTCATGAAAACTGAAGCAGACAGTTTTGTTATGGTAACCCATCAGATTCTTTCTTCAGGTTGTTCAGTTAAGCTGTGGAAATGAAATATATAAGCTGATTGGTTGCTATAGGCAACTGCCCCAGATTTTGTCTGCTCCAGTTTTTAGGAATTTCCCCCATTGTGTTGCTGCCTTCTATTACTGGAGAAAACAGGCTTTGTGTACTACTAGGAACCTTCTTTCCTCCTGGCTACTTTCAGTGCCCGAGCCACTATAAGTTTCACTGAAGTCATGCCTGGATAGTGCTGGAGATTTGAGTAGGCAGACTCCAGTAATTATAACAAGTCACTTGCTCTGTCAATAAGAGAGTGAGTCAGCCTAGTAGAGGTGCAGAGGGTGGGTAATGGGAGGGTGCAAAGTGACTCAATGGGGTCTATTCACAAAGCTGCAGAAGGATCTAGCCGTAGCTTCGGCTGATCCTTTGGCTAGCTTCGACCCCAGGACCCCTTCGGTTGAGTAGAACTAAAGGGCTGCTGTATTGGCTATTCACTATAGCCTGTACAGCTCCGGAAGTTGGCTGAGGGGCTCAGTCGAGCCGAAGGCATATGCATATTGCACCCGCCCACTGCTGCTGTCAATCAGCAGTGGGGACCTGAAGTTCTCCATCAGGTCCCCTTCTAGTGATTGACAGCAGCAGAGGCGGGTGCAATAGCTAGTTTGCTATTGGCTATTGCAAAGTGAAATAGCCAATAGGAATCTAGCTTTGCATTCCTATGGTGGTTTTTATTTAATTTTTTTTTTATTCTGACGGCAGCAGAGCCGCCCGGCCAATAGAAAATAGTTGGGCGGAACTAGCTGTCACTGCTAGATCCGCCCAATCGTTTTCTATTTTATTTTTTCTACTTTTTTAAACTGTTTTTCTATTCTGTTCGGCACCACAAAGTTACTGAACAGAATAGGCGAGCCGAATGCCGCTCGGCGGTATTCAGCTATTCACTCACTGCTGTTCGGCATCTATGAGAATAGGCCGAACAGCAGCGAGTAGCCTGCCGGAGGTTCGGCTCAGCCGATCCAGATGTTGGATCGGCTGAGTCGAACTCCTTCTGCACTTCGGGTTGGCCGAACATGCTGAGCATGTTTGGCCGACCCGAAGCCAGCCGCAGCAAGCCGATGTACAGCTGATTTTAGTCGGTGTACGGCTGATATCAGCCGTACAAGCCTGAAGTGAATAGCCGAACAGCGTTCGGCTCACTTCACTTCGGGTCGGTTATTCACTCGGCTGCCTATGGCAGCTTTGTGAATAGACCCCAATGTATTGGGTAAGCGGCTTCTTAGCCAAAGCTTCAAGGGGTGGTCTGCAGGTACAGAGCTACTACAGGTTAGACAGGTTAGGATTGATATACAAAGCTTAAAACCAAGAATAAGTATTTTCATTGTGGACACATGAATGGAACTTTCAAATTAAATCGGACTGTCACTTTATTTTAAAATAAAGATTCGTATCTAGGTGTGTTAGATTTAGGAATTGAGCCTTTGTGGTTGATTTACTAAAGGCAAAAAGCCTGTGCAGTTTGTAAGGGAATTTGCACTTTCCATGGGAAGTTTCACCTTAGTGTAGTGAATGTGGGAAAGCCCTGCTTACTTCCATTACCCAATCACGTGCAAGCAAAAAATACTTTTTTTTCATTTTCCTTGTATATGATTGGGTATTCTTTGTGAAATTTCATCATATTAAAATAATACAATCACAATAATATGGCAGATTCTGCACGTTCGCAGCTATACAATAGCCGCAAATAAGCGGAATCCGTGCAGATTAAAAATGTTTGCATTTTCCTCCCATGCAATCTTCCGCATGGAAAACTGCGCAGGAAATGCAACACTATATGTGAATGGAGCCTAATTGTGGCACAAGTCATACCCTGAGTATTCCCAAATGCTTGTCAATATGGCAATCTTTCACAGTGGAACTTCTGCACCACCATTGAGATAGAAAATAATCATAATTAGGGATGCACCAATACCGATACACGCATCGGTATCGGCGGCAATACCGAGTATTTGCATGAGTGCTCGTACTCGTGCAAATACTCCGATACAAAAAACGAGTACCTGTGCCACGTCCACCATCTTCAGGGAACCGAAACCGCCGCACACAGGACCTCCATAGCGTCTTCAATGAAACAAGATGGCCGCAAACTCCTCCTCCAAGTCCTCAGTCATCTGCTCCATTCTGACCTCTTCTCCCGCTGATTGGCCGATTGGATGATTGACAGGCTTCCTCACCAGTCAGGAGTGACTGGTGAGGAAGCCTGTCATCATTCAATCGGCCAATCAGCAGGAGAAGAGGTCAGAAT
>NW_017307602.1:37617-87568 GCF_000935625.1 Nanorana parkeri
ATTGCTAACTAAGGCTTGTATCCCCCTAGTGGTCAAAATAGATGAGCACATGTCCAGACTGCAGACCAGAACACAGCGTGGCACAGCTATATCCAATTCTGCATACCTGGCTTTATATTATAAAAAAATTTAATAATAATATAAGCCAGTTATACAGAATTGGATATAGCTGTGCCACAATATACAGTGTTGTGGAGTCTGGACATGTGCTCATCTATTGTCCCCACTAGGGGGATACAAGCCTTAGTTAGCAATCGCATGATCTAAATATTAATTTCATTATTCAATGTCTTTTTTTTAATATTATAAATTGTATAATATAAAAAAAGACATTGAATAATGAAATGAACAGAATATTTAGATCATGCCATTGCTAACTAAGGCTTGTATCCCCATAGTGGGGAAAATAGATGAGCACATGTCCAGACTTCAGGCCAGAACACAGTGTAGTGTGGCACAGCTATATCCAATTCTGCATAACTGGCTTTATATTATAAAGTTCTTATAATATAAAGCCAGGTATGCAGAATTGGATATAGCTGTGCCACACTACACTGTGTTCTGGCCTGAAGTCTGGACATGTGCTCATCTATTTTCCCCACTATGGGGATACAAGCCTTAGTTAGCAATGGCATGATAAATATTCATTTCATGTTCATGTTCTTCATAATATTAAGAAACTGACCTAAAATCATGATTTTGTATTGCTTTAGAAAAAATGTGACCTGTCCCTTTAAGAAAAGTATCGGTAATTGGTATCGGTGAGTACTTGAAAAAGTATCGGTGCTCGTACTCGGTCTTAAAAAAGTGGTATCGGAGCATCCCTATTCATAATGCACACTCCTCACCTGGCAAAGCTGCCAGGGTTTGAAAACTATTATGTTTCCTGTGAATGCCTGTCAAGATAGGGTGTTTTAGATCAGGCAGCATTTTTATCTAATAAATATGGAATGGAAATAACAGGAATGGAACTAACTTCTTACATTTCTTTTTATAATTATTGGATGGATAATTTGTATTTTTAAATATCATACTATTGTATTTTGTGACATGTTAGGAATTTATCTATGTAGATTTTTTCAGATTACTGAAAGGCCCTTTGTCTTCCAAGAAAGCTTCCTGTTCTCTGATCCTGTTCTCTGATTATAGCAAATAGAGGTAGCCCTTGCTACCTCTATTTGCTATAGAGGTTTGCTCATTAGATGAAACTTTAGTCTGGCTTCTACCCACTAGCAGATTATTTTGTTAAGGTAATTCTTTCATGCTGTTGTACAGTCATTTAATTTTTTTTATTCTAAATCCATTAATTTAAAAGCACACAGAGTGATTTTAGAACACTTGTTACATCAAATTGTTAGTCTATATTAAAGGCCTTTTAAGTTCCCTGTTTATGATAATTATTTTCCTAAATTCAAAAAAAGGAAGTCAGACAGAATATATTTTTTATTCCATCACAATAATAGTTGTTTTTTTTACATGTACACAGATGTTATTGTGTTTTAAATGTATCTCTTTTTTATCAACAAGATTTAAAAACAATGTAGTGTAGCAAGAGTGTAGGTTTACTCTGTGTATGCTAGATAAGATATACATATCCCCCAATCATCCCCGATTCCACAAGACAGCTCTGGGATTTCAACACCATCCCTGCGTCCCACATAGAATAAAGTTACTAGAAGTCTATTTTTTAACAGTTGTGCTGTAAAAGGCCAATAAGATGTTACTAGCATGTTTCTGATTTCAAGAACAAACACCACCCCTTGCCTGCTCTGTTAATACCTGTTGTTCATACCCTGCTTGTCACCTGTTTGGACTGAGCTGCCAACTATCTGCAAGGCCACTGTTTTGTCGAGAACACCGACCCCATCAGATTTGCCGACCTCAGCATCTGCGCATGCACACAGACCGGGATTGATGAGGAAACAGGCATTTATTCACAAAGTATTGTGTCCTAATAGTTAATTGTGACCGTTACTAATATGCCATCTATTGCAATAAATGATAGAAGGCATTTTATACACATTTACAATTCATATTGTAAGCAAAAGCAATTAGATAATGTAATTGCTTAAGATGTTAATTGTGATGGTGAATAGATTCCATTAATCAATAATTAATGGGAAACCTCACGCCACTACTCCAATCTAGTCATGCAGCAGCTGAAATCTGTATGATCAGATATAATATAGAATTGATAATAAAAGCTGCGCTAAGTTAATTAATCTACAAAGTATCTGATACAATTGATACTAGCCGTGAAAAAATGTGATACAATGTAAAAACAACAACAATACACTAAATGCATGTGTGTATCATGCACATCAGTTCAAATAATATATTGCCAGAAAAATGTCCATAATCATGAATCTGAAACAGTCCGTTATGAAATAGAAGATATAGAAGTGGCAGTCTCCTGTGACCATCACCAGAGAAATCTTATGGAATGCACCTCACCTTTAGCAGAGACTTACCAGGGTCTGTATGGGCTGTTCCTCTGATTAGAACCAGGTAGAGAAAGCACCTGTGCTCATGCGCAGATGCTGAGGTCAGCAAATCTAACGGAGTCGGCGTTCTCGACAGAACACCACCACTGCACTGCATGTTTTCAGGCTTTTAATGGGTCTCTGAGGCTAGGCTGCTTAGCACTGGAAAAAGTAAGGCAGTATAGCCTTGGAGCTGCCTAATGGCTCAGTGAAAACAGTTTGACCTAGACATGTGCACCGGCAAAAAATTAGTTTAGTTTCCTTTTGATTCGGATTTTGCGTTATTTAGTTTTTAGGGATTCGAGTACCAAAGTCAATTTGTTTCAGGATTCGGACGAAATTCGGTAGTTTGTACGAATTTTCGTTTGTGGACGAATTTTCGTTGCAGCAAAGTGACATTAAAAAAAAATCCTTTAGTTAAAAAAAACTGGTCAATTTTTTACTATTCCTTTAATTTAAAAAAAATCATTGATGTAATCCAGCGTCAATCATGTTGCATGACGCCCGCCGACCCAACTAAATAAAAAAGTCTCGCCACACGACAACCGTTCGAACCCAGAAAGACTTGCTGCACAATGACATCTCCTGCCCGAAAGTAAACAGATGGGCGGAGTGAGCCGTGCCGTCACTTGTCATTTTGGTCTGTGAGCTGAGGTGTCATATGAATAGTATTATATGCTATGTGTTATTCAACAGCTGAGAATGTCAAATTGGCGGAGCAAGCCCCTTGACGTTATGGCTCACTCCGCCCATCTGTTTATTTTCGGGTAGGAGATGTCATTGTGCAGCGAGTTTTAGTCGGGTTCAGGCGGTCGTCGTGCGGCGGGACTTTTTTTTTTGGAGGGTCAGCGGGCGTTGTTCATTGTGATTGATGCTGGATTACATCGATGGAGACATTTTTTTTTTAATTAAAGGATTTTTTCTAAAAGTGTGGTTTGTTTATTTACATTGAATTTTAACCCTTTAGTGAATGAGTAGGGGTCATTCACATAGGGGGTGGCATCTGGGCCCCCCTTAATTAAAGGGGTACCCCGATGCAAATAAGCCCCCCTGCCCACAGACCCCCACAGCCACCGGGTCAGGGTTGTGGGGAAGAGGCCCTTGTCCTCATCGGCATGGGGTGTCAGGGGTGTACTACTGGGCCATGAGTGGAACCCCTTGGCAGGAACAAAGAGTCCAAAAACGAGGTACAGAGGGAAAATCCAAAAGCGTAGTCAGGTCCAAGTCAGGGTCGAGGCAGGCAGCGAGGTTCAGAAGCGAGAAAGGCAGGCCGAAGGGTCGATAACGGGGGTTAAGGCAAGGTTTCAGGAAGCAACAGGTTTACGCACAGGGAGCTGGTGATCACACCGGTAGAATAACTCAGCAATAAGCCAAGGCTCTGACTGGTTTAAATACACAGGGAAACCAAGGACCAGCCCTGGTTGCCGAGGCGACCAGGAAGCTTCCCTAACCAGGAGCCAATAGTAGGGCTGACTGGGGGGATGGTGTGTGCTGGGGACCTCCCCCAGCCTGGCACCTTAAAATACTAAGTGGCGCGGGCTCGTTGTGTGCGCAGCCTGTGTACCTCGCGCGTGCGCGCCCGCCAGCACATTTCTCGCATGCCCTGCACCACCGCTGGCGAGCCTGGTAAGGAGCAGCACCCCTGGTTCCCTGACATGGGGACACCCTCCCAATGCCGAGAGCACGTGACCTGATAAGGCGCAGGGAGGGGGGAGCTCAATCGCTCCCCCCCTTTCCTGCCCTGCCAGGTCTGTGCTCGGATCAAGGGTCTGGTAGGAATTTTAGGGGGGAGTGCACGTCCCCCCCATTTTTGGGGGGTGGGGCCCCCCTTAAAATCCCTAATACCTAAAGGGCCTGGTATGGATTTTGGGGGGGACCCTAAGTATTTTTTTTAACTTGGGGGTCTCTCCTAACATTCCTACCAGACCTAAAGGGTCTGGTATCAATTGGGGGGAACCACACACTTTTTTTTTCTCTTCTGCAGACTGTAAAAAAAAATATTAATATTTTTAAATGTCACTTTGCTGCAACGAAAATTCGTCCACAAATGAAAATTCGTACAGACTACCCCTAACAAATTTCGGCCGAAGTTTCATTTTCGGTAATTCGGATTCGTTTTCATTCGTCATTTCAACGAATAACATATTTTTCCGAAATGAATAGTTTGACCTGTGGGGCTTATTACAAAGCATACCATTTAAAAGGATATGTACTGGCTGCTATGAGGTCAGAATTGCTAAATATTTCTATGATTATGTCTTTTTACATGGTGGTATCAAGGGACATGGTGGTATCAAGGGACTTCACTCAGACAGAATCTAACATTTTAAGAAACATCCACAACCTCTTAAGTGCACCAGTTACAGGAGATGTGAAAGTGTATGTATAGCTAAAACTTTTTTCTTATAGTTTTGGATAGATTAGAGAATGGTCAAAAATCCTGTCAGGTTTTTTTTTGCTATCTGTGTTCTACTAGAAAGATCACTCTTTATTTCCAGGACAGTAGGACCAAAATCATCTAATAAACAATTGTAACTGTACCAAATTTCCCATTGGAAGATTTCATCTCTATTCCTGCTCTGGTGACAACTTAAAACCTTGGATTTTCATTAACTTTCTGTACCACTGTGAATGGTGGGCAAATAGAGAGTGTGAGTTTCCCCATAAGGGACACAGACAGCAATAAAACTTGGTTATACACAAACAAAACAAAAAAACTTCTGACTTTACATACACTTTAACATTAAGAATTCATGACAACATAACATACCAGGAATGGTTGTATAATATCACAGCAGTGCATTGCTTAATTATAAAGCTTTTTGGTCATCATAGCTTATTTAATAAAGCTTTTTTACAGTTTTGATTATGCAGTGATATTTATCTATCCATTTGATATTTACTTTTTTAATATGAACTTCCCCTAACCCATACATTCGATACTGTAATTGTGTAATTTTACATGAAATTTTCTTTGATTATTTATTTTATCTCTTTTTAGGACACATGGCCGGTGACCATACCCGACTAGAGCTTCATCACCTAGAAACTGGCATAATGACTGAACGTCGTTTTCTTTCAGCCCCACCTTCAAACTTCTTGGGTCATTTAACAGCCTTACGTTACAATGGAGCACCATATCTTGATTTATGTCAAGAGGGTGAATTAGGTCGACGTTGTGAACTCAATGCTCGTGCTGGTGGTCTTCGTCCACTGTTAGCTGATCCTGTAGTCTTTCGCTCGGCTCCAGCCCATCTTGCCCTTCCGCGGCTTCAGGCTTATGCTTCCATGCATCTACTCTTCATGTTCCGTACGCGACATACTGATGGGCTCTTGCTTTACAATGGTGGCCAGGGGCCTGATTTCATTGCTGTAGAACTTGTTAAGGGGTGAGTAATTTCATACATTATCCAGAAACACAGTATTTTACCATAATTAAGTTCTTTCAGTACATTTGGTGCTCTAGGTATCCAGGATTCTCCCTTAAAGCTTTTTAATTAAAACTTTAATGGGTTTGAGCCTATTTGTAGTTTGTTTTTATGCACATTTGTTTTAAAGTGTATTTCCACTTTTGCAGTTAAAATTGAGAAAACCACACTATATGTTTATGTGTTACTCTTTATATAGCATACCTAAAAGTGATTTTCTAAAGAATATATATATTTTTTACCTTTCTATATGTTTCTTTTGAGAAGGCATTTTGGCAAACTCCAAGCTGCTCTGAACAATTTTAAAGTGAAAGTGGAAAGGCTGGAGTGGGAACAGATTTTTTATCTCCTTTATCAGAACAGAATGTTCAAATTTAGTTTGCAACTGATAATAAGATCTGCCAGAACAGTACAGTCAGGGTTAACTATGGTAAACATTAACTCCCCACCCCGTCTCATTAATATTACATGGCAGGGAACACATTCAGTTTTGGCATTTTCAGAAAAGATATAGGAAAAATAAATCTGCGCTCCTGGATATGGCTAAATTGTACTTGTATCAAAAAGCAGCTATGAAAATAAAGGAGGTGAACCGCCTTTAGATAGATAGAGTACTTGGAACACAGCGCTAGAGATAAAGTCAACAAAATATGTGTAAATATTCACAGATTGGGTTGAGTGATCAGTGGATATCAATGTATAAATTATGTGTATTCGAAACAGTCATAAAAAGTAAACGAAAAAGATGGTTTGTATCACTATGTGAACAACATAAAGTGTAGCCTATGGCTAATAGATATAAATGACATTCAAACGTAAGTGAATAATCGTGATGAACATAGATGACAAAGAATAAATAGTAAAATTGAATAATAATAAATAGATAAAATCAGCTTCGATTAAGATTAAGTAATAATAGATGATAGTAGATGGATAAAATCAGCTTTGGTTAGTGAATATAATACGGCATTACGACTTCATTGGAAATATATAACACAGTATCAGAAAAAACGTCTCAAAAAGATTACAGTGAATAATCTGTGACAGTTTTTTCAAAAAAGCTGAAACAAAAAAAAGATAGCATTCAGTGATCTATATTTATATTAATCTTGAATTGTTTCTTTAAATAAGTGAAGGCGATGCCAGAGGCAACAATGTTCAATGGGCGATATGAAGAGTAGATCTCAAAAAATAGGCAATGTAAGAGCAGGACAGGGGGGGTTTAGAAGACGGATGATTGTTAGTTCCTATCTCCTTAGTCCGACAGCCCCCTTAGTAATGGGTACTCACCGGGTTACGGTGGATATGCGCAAATATCAGGGTCTTGACGATATGGTATCCGGTCCCGTCCTGCCTTCGAGTATGTTCTTCCCGCGTTAGAATCGGGCAGTAGGAGAGATGTTTTCCGGCTGTAGTGCTGGAGCTGTCTTTCAGGCCCAGGGACCGCTTAGCCTAGGCGTATTACTAACGAACTTTCTCTCCGGAATCAACAGGGTTATGAGGGTTTAAAAGCAGAAAGACCTATGATCAGCGAAAGAAAAGTTCTGACTTGTTGCGGAGGGTTGCCAAGGGTTAAGTAAAACTTCAGAAAAATATTCAAGACGCTGCACATGAGTCATCAACCGGGCATCCTTCCTGCATTCATAGCTCTGAATTGTCACTTATTTAAAGAAACAATTCAAGATTAATATAAATATAGATCACTGAATGCTATCTTTTTTTTGTTTCAGCTTTTTTGAAAAAACTGTCACAGATTATTCACTGTAATCTTTTTGAGAAATTTTTTCTGATACTGTGTTATATATTTCCAATGAAGTCGTAATGCCGTATTATATTCACTAACCAAAGCTGATTTTATCCATCTACTATCATCTATTATTACTTAATCTTAATCGAAGCTGATTTTATCTATTTATTATTATTCAATTTTACTATTTATTCTTTGTCATCTAAGTTCATCACGATTATTCACTTACGTTTGAATGTCATTTATATCTATTAGCCATAGGCTACACTTTATGTTGTTCACATAGTGATACAAACCATCTTTTTCGTTTACTTTTTATGACTGTTTCGAATACACATAATTTATACATTGATATCCACTGATCACTCAACCCAATCTGTGAATATTTACACATATTTTGTTGACTTTATCTCTAGCGCTGTGTTCCAAGTACTCTATTTTCAGAAAAGAGCAAGTAAAGATGTAAGCAGCATTTTAAAAATTATGCTATGTAAATAGAAACATGTTACACATATATCCAAATTTGGCTGAAAAAGTAGAAATACGCTTTCAACTGATGTCTATTTACTATTTGTATATCTGCGTTTGCAGAGTTCATCCATGACACAGGATTCACAGTAGCTATTTTCTTTTTGATGGTCTTTGAAACCTTGCCTGCATCATATGTAAACAGCATGCAGAGAGGAGGTTCGGGGGTTATGTGTTATTTTTAGCTTGAGCTGTTGAGCTGATTCAGCAAAACAAATAGCCTGGATAACATGTAAAACGGAGCCTGAAGGCCTTCCTGCTTGCTAGATATAAGAATATGCAATTTGCATGTAATATTTTGTATTTACCTGACTAAAGAATTTTTTTTTTTAGTTCTGAATTATTAAACAAGTAAAATATGAATGAAACCCCTGTACTGTAATAGTCCTTTCAAGGTTTAACCCCTTCACTGCCAAGCCCTCCGGAATGCTTTTAAAATGCTTTTAACCTCAGCTGGACACTCCATTTTTGCAATTTTTCCCATTGTTTTGATTTTCTACTGCTGCGTTGTTAGCGTTTGTAAAAGAACCCCCCCAAACCATATATTTTTTGAAAGCACAGGCCCAGTAGAATAAAAAGACGGTACTATTAATTTTGTAGATCCTGTGATATTTGCGCAAATGTTTATCAAATCAATATTAAACTGATACAAATACACAATTAAATTGATAAAAGCACGCTAAAATCAGTATCAGTGCACAAAAAATGCCTTTTTTCCAACTAAATCTAAAACCAAAAACTGTATTGAGTTAATAAATAACACATATTTGCAAATTTTAAATAGTCCCTTTTTGCAAAATGGTAAAAAAAGAAGTAACACAAAACTGTAAAACAGCGGCTTATGTTAAAAATCGTTTGCCCGCTACGTTGGTGTGTGTGTTGTGATAAAATGATACAAACATACATTTTTTTTCGCAACACAGCATATCACAAGGCTGCCACAGTTAAATTATTGTTTTTTTGAAAAGCAGAAAAAATTAAGCACTGTGATATGTTCTTACAATGCAGCGCATGTGCATGGTGTACACCACGATATGGTGCACACTGTTGCATGTGTATAATATGTGTGTGTGGAGGGGGGTTGTTTTTTACTTTATTATTTATTTATTCATTTTTACTGTTGGGTTGCTTCAGGGAAATATCAGTGGTCTAAACAGACTCAATCTCTTTTTTTCTGCAGCCTCAGCACTGTAGGAATGGAAAGCACTCGTTGCAGAGGCTTCCCATTCATTCCGGAACTGGTGATAGTAAAACATTTACTATCATCCAGTTATGAATGGGTAGAAGCCTCTGTAACGAGTGCTTCTCCCCATTCAGAAACTCATGAATGAACAGGAAGTGGTGTAAAGTACTTCCTGTTCATTCATAACTAGGGACACATAGTATTGTGCCCCCCCAGTTGTTTACAAACATTGGAGTGAGCAGCTGCTCCGCACACAGAGGATCGGTAAATATCACATATATTTACTGATCCTCCGCCCGGTCACGCACAGAGCCGCTGTCATCCTGAAACTGACAGGGTAACAGCATCTCTGCTCTCCTCCCTGTGGCTCCTTATCCTGGATGACAGCTCCCTCCTCCACCCCCCCTTCCCCTGCCAGCTGGAGCACTACATTTCTCCTCGGATCACCGCTGCCTCAGCCCATACAGGTGGGGGAGAGCAGCAGGGATCCGAAGGGAAGCATGGAGAGGACAGGAAAGGCTGCAGATGCCAGCAGCCGGGGTCAGGGGCACCCAGATTTTTTGTTAATAGGTGTCATCAGTGGCTTGTCAGCAGCTGAAGACAGCTATTATTTTACAGGGGACAATCGGGGTGACCCTTCTAATATAAGTTCATGGTCGCTAAAGTGACCGTGAGCTTATAGCAGAATGGAGAAAGCCAGTGACGTAAGGCTTACTGAGGTGGCCTGCTGGAAACAGTTGTTTGTTTCCCGCTGTAAGGGGAAGCGTGCCATGGGCATAAAAGACCCCCGGGGGGAGGCATTAGAAATGTCTTAAAGGACACTCTAAGGTTGATTGTCTAGTTGTATATAATCTTGGGAGGGGGGACAGTTTGTAGTGTGTGTGTGTATTAAAATAGATCTCTGATTATGCATGGTGATTCTATTATAAATTCAAGACGGGGCTGCTGAAAAGGAGCATTTGATGCGGGTATTCCGTCTCGGGGACCAATCTACCATATATTGTTTTTAATGACGCAAGGAAATGGTTAAAAGTGAGATTTGGGGAGGATCACAATGGGAATAAAAAATGGGACATATAGAGTGGACCATAAGAGATGAATACAAAATATGAGTATAAAAATAGACAAAATGTATTAAAAATATTTTGCATATGTAATAAAACGAATACTTAAAACGAATGATTGGACAAATGTTCAAAAGGATGCTTAAAAAGGCTATCATGAGAACGCGTGGGTCATTCTGATATGTGAAAAGGCGTAACACAATTTTTAACTAAGGCTGAGTTTGTGGAGGGGAACATAGGGTATGTGGAAGACTGATTAGTCTGGGTCTTCAGAGCCATGGGTGGGCATCATTTACAAAATGGTCAAAATTTCCAGTTCTTCATTTAGTCCTGTTGGAACAAGGGTATTCAGTTTGTATATCCAGAATGTTTCTTGTCTGCATAGCTTTTGGAAACGTTCGGCTTGTGAGAAATGGTCGGGAATTTGTTCTATGGCGAAAACACAAAGATCCTGGATGCGTTTGCCGTGTTTCGCTGCGAAGTGTCTAGGGACGCTGTGGTCACAGTTGCCGTCAGCGATGAAGCGTCTATGATCTCCTATCCTCTTTCTCAGCGGACGGATGGTGCGACCAATGTATAATAGATTACATGGGCATTTTAGGCCATATACTACATGGTCATGTGAGCATGTGATAAACTGTTTTATGTGATATCTGTTATCTAAGTGATCGGTGAAGGAGGATTGGCCGTGAGTGATGAACTGGCAAGTCAGACAGCAGGATTTTTTGCATTGATATTATCAAATTTCTCTATTATCTCTATTTCTCTATTATCAAATTTCTGATGTGGTGAGTCTCTAGTGACCCCGGTTGGTATCCTACTCGGTGCTAATTTATTTTTAAGGTTACGGGCCTTTCTAAAAGTGACTGCGGGTTTGGTGGAAATGTACGGGCCTAATTTGGGGTCTTGTTTTATGTAGATATGTAGACTATGCGTTGTGGATGAGTGTTTCTGGGTAAGCTTTGTCCTTGAATTTATTGGCGAGTAGTTTACTTTGTGCGGTGAAATCTGTTAATCTGGAACAGTTCCGCTTTAGCCTGCAGAACTGGCTCTTTGGGATGTTTTGAAGCCATCGGGGATGGTGGCAACTGTTAAAATGTACATACGAGTTGCCGCTGGTGGGTTTTATGTGATTGCAGGTGACAATGGCGTTACCGTCAGAGGATAATTCCAAATCTAGGAATACTAATTTATCTGGATTGTACACGTGTGTGAAGGTGAGGCCTAGTGTATTTTGGTTGCAGTGGGACACAAATGATGTTATGGACTCGATGGGGCCGTCCCAGATGATCACAATATCATCAATATAGCGTCCATAGAAGATGAGGTGGGGCGTGAAAGGGTTGTTAACCCATATGGAGTGGTCTTCCGAAAAGCCCATAGTGAGATTTGCATAGCTGGGGGCATAATTTGCCCCCATCGCTGTGCCTTTGATCTGCCGGTAGAAATTTTCCATGAATGCAAAGTAATTGTGTTCCAGTGTGAATTTGGTGCAATCCACAATGAATTGTGCCTGTTTATGGTGTATCGAGGAATGAGTGGATGGATAGTATTGTAATGCATTGAGCCCTACGTCATGAGATATGGAGGTGTATAATGAGGTGACGTCAAGGGACAGCCAGGTGTATGAGGGGTGCCATTGGTATTTCGAAAGAATCTGTATCAGATGACCAGAGTCTTTGATGTATGAGGGTAGGTTGGTTACCAAGGGTTGCAGGACGTGATCAATATACACTGATAGTCCACTCGTGAGGCTATCAGTACTGGCGATAATGGGTCGCCCCGGGGATCGAGTGGTATTCTTATGGATTTTGGGAAGATGGTAAAAATACGGGGTGTGGGGGTGCTGTGGGTATAGGAACGCCCTTTCTTTTTTGGTCACAACCGATTCATTGGACGCTATTTCCAGGAGGTGGAAAAGTTCAGTCTTGTACGTGTCAAGGGGGTCTATGGGTAAATTTGTATAGGTGGACTGGTCACCTAGCAGCCTGTGGGCTTCAGCAAGGTAGTTGTGACGGTTCTGGACCACGATGACGCCGCCTTTGTCTGCCTGTTTAATGATTAGGTCATGATTGGAGGCGAGTTCTTTCAGGGCTCTAGATTCAGTGAAACTGAGGCTGTGATGGTAGCACCGGGACCCTGCACTGCCCCATATTGCGGGACCGGACCACACTGAGACGGTGCGGCCCGGTACCATTTGATGGGGCAACTTGGAGAAGAAGTTTGGGGGGGTTGGGGAACACTGTGCTAGATCACAAAGAATCTCTAGTGTGTCGGAATCGGTGTCATCCATGGGGGAGGTAATGGATGTATTGGGGGACGCTGAAAAAACACTCTTTTGAGTATTAATTTGCGAATAAACCTGTTGAGGTCAACAAACAAAGTGAAAGGGTTGGGTTTGGTGGTGGGGGAAAAAGTTAGGCCTTTTTGTAGTAGGGATATCTCGTGTGAACTAAGGGTGTGATTAGATATGTTGAAGATTTTGATTGTTGAAGGTTCTAATTTGTTATTTTTCCTTTTTTGGACCAATTTTCCTGCTCTGTTGCCTCTTCTGGTACTTTTTCTTTTTAATTTGGGTGGGTGTGGGTGGCCTATTTCTAAAAAAAGGACTTGTTTCAGTGTGATGAACATTGGGTGCTAGTGGCGTGGAGGTCTCTTTTGCTGAATTGTCTGTGTCAGTAAGAGAGGGGTTGGGATTTTGGGACTGGGTGGTACAACTGGTGGGGTGAGTGTTGATTGGGGGACTGTGAAATAGATAATCCGCTCTTCTGGAGAAGAGACTAAAGTAGAAATATGTATTTGTTAATTAAGACCTAAAGCAGCTCTAAAAGAGGATGGAAGAATCCTCTCAGCGATCAAGAAAGCGCTAAAGGTATAAATAGTATGAAACTTAGTGCAACCAGGTAATAAAGTGAAATTAGGGTTTAGGCGATCTGGCCTAAAACCAAGTGATGTGTCTTACATAGGATCATAAAACAAAGGAAAAAATATTAATAATTCAATTGTACTGTGAAAAACAGGATAATGATTAAGACAATAAAATAATTCAACCACTGTGTAAAAACCATCCAATATATAACAATATATGAACGATCCACACAAAAAATTATTATAAAAACGTCAAATTAAAGTGTTCAGTGAGAAAAAGACGTAGAAAACGTGTGCAAAGGAAAAATAATAATTGTTGATGGTATATATTTCTTAGCGGTGGTCCGGCAGCCCCTCTTGGGTGGGTACTCACCAAATGGAGTTTAATCGAAGGCTTTTGGTTAGTGACACTTGAGCTTGCAATCGCGCTTTCAAACTTGGACCCAGGTGTTTCCACTCTAAGTCCCTGCAAGGTGAGTGTTTGGTTTTCTCCCTTGTAACGCTGGCTGCATCCCAGAAGTGAAGCTGGATCCTCTCAGATATAGTGTCAGCGAAACTCCTTGCCGTGGTCCCGCAATATTTTAAGAATGAAAAAAGGAGAGAGCCCTCATAGTGAAGCGAGTAAAAACATCTAAATTTATTATAAGTAGTAACTTACACAGGCAAAAAAATCCGGCCGGCACAGGCAGCTCAGGAACAAATTTTAAAAACCTTGTGTGCAAATCTGGCGTCTACCCTCTTTGACGCGTTTCGTCAGGTGACTTTTTCAAAAAGAAGGTAGATCACCTTCTTTTTGAAAAAGTCACCTGACGGAACGCGTCAAAGAGGGTAGATTTTGGTGATCTACCTTCTTTTTGAAAAAGTCACCTGACGAAACGCGTCAAAGAGGGTAGACGCCAGATTTGCACACAAGGTTTTTAAAATTTGTTCCTGAGCTGCCTGTGCCGGCCGGATTTTTTTGCCTGTGTAAGTTACTACTTATAATAAATGTATATGTTTTTACTCGCTTCACTATGAGGGCTCTCTCCTTTTTTCGTTCTTAAAATCTGGTGGGGTGAGTGTTGAAGGTAGATCAAAAAGGTAGATCAAAAAGAAGGTAGATCACCTTCTTGGTAGGTAGATCACATCTGGTGGGGTGAGTGTTGAAGGTAGATCAAAAAAGGTAGATCAAAAAGAAGGTAGATCACCTTCTTGGAAGGTAGATCAAAAAGAAGGTAGATCACCTTCTTTTTGAAAAAGTCACCTGACGGAACGCGTCAAAGAGGGTAGACGCCAGATTTGCACACAAGGTTTTTAAAATTTGTTCCTGAGCTGCCTGTGCCGGCTGGATTTTTTTGCCTTGATTGGGGGATTGATTGGGGGACTGTCTGGGGGTGGAGTGGCTTCGTTGGGATCTGTGGTGTGTGGGGGATTGGATGTGTTGGGACAGGGAGTTGGGGCTGGCATAATCCGTTGGGATTAGCACCAAGTAGGATACCAACCGGGGTCACTAGAGACTCACCACATCAGAAATTTGATAATAGAATGGGAATATATCAATGCAAAAAATCCCGTTGTCTGACTTGCCAGTTCATCACTCACGGCCAATCCTCCTACACCGATCACTTAGATAACAGATATCACATAAAACAGTTTATCACATGCTCACATGACCATGTAGTATATGGCCTAAAATGCCCATGTAATCTATTATACATTGGTCGCACCATCCGTCCGCTGAGAAAGAGGATAGGAGATCATAGACGCTTCATCGCTGACGGCAACTGTGACCACAGCGTCCCTAGACACTTCGCAGCGAAACACGGCAAACGCATCCAGGATCTTTGTGTTTTCGCCATAGAACAAATTCCCGACCATTTCTCCCCAGCCGAACGTTTCCAAAAGCTATGCAGACAAGAAACATTCTGGATATACAAACTGAATACCCTTGTTCCAACAGGACTAAATGAAGAACTGGAAATTTCGACCATTTTGTAAATGATGCCCACCCATGGCTCTGAAGACCCAGACTAATTGGTCTCCCACATACCCTATGTTCCCCTCCACAAACTCAGCCTTAGTTAAAAATTGTGTTACGCCTTTTCACATATCAGAATGACCCACGCGTTCTCATGATAGCCTTTTTTGAGCATCCTTTTGAACATTTGTCTAATCATTCGTTTTAAGTATTCGTTTTATTACATATGCAAAATATTTTTAATACATTTTGTCAATTTTTATACTCATATTTTTATACTCATATATTTTTTATTCATCTCTTATGGTCCACTCTATATGTCCCATTTTTTATTCCCATTGTGATCCTCCCCAAATCTCACTTTTAACCATTTACTTGCGTCATTAAAAACAGCAGCCTCAGCAGCCTGGTCTCGAATTTATAATAGAATCACCATGCATAATCAGAGATCTATTTTAATACACACACACACTACAAACTGTCCCCCCTCCCAAGATTATATACAATTAGACAATCAACCTTAGAGTGTCCTTTAAGACATTTCTAATGCCTCCCCCCGGGGGTAACTCACCATCCATGTCTTTTATGCCCATGGCACGCTCCCCTACTGACAGAACATGGGCTGTATATCCCCCAAACTTCATCTCCAAGTTGCCCCTAACTGTCCAACCTGGCTAGTGTAGTACAAGCCCTTACCGAACGTTATTTACACATGCCGAGGCTCCACAGCTTCTAGCGTGCGGCTTCTCCGCCCACTGTCACCAAGCTCCGCCCAGCTGTCACATTTAAAATCGGCGGTTTCCCGCCGCCGCGATATGTTCCTTCTCGAGCTTGAAAAAGAGGTATCACTCCTCGAAACGCGTTGCTCACTGCCCTTCCATCCCGCTACTACCCTCTTCCCATCACAGACCCGACCGACAGCCGACAATTTTCAATCAACGGCTCCCGCACACTGCCCCAGTCTGCGCTGACAGTGACCGAGCATCACTATCCACACCCGCGGCCACAGCCGTTCAGCCTGCTTCTGACACCGCTGATTCTCCCCCACACTACTTAGACCCCTGGACCCACTTAGCGGGCCACGGACTGAGTCCCCATTCTTCTGGTTCCTCACCCCCCCTTTCGCCCTCGTCCACAGTCTCCCCTCCCCGTGTGGATGCACATCTTCCGGCACACCAGTTTCAGATAGACACCACGGATGACCCGATCCTACACACTGGCCGTC
Source organism: Nanorana parkeri (assembly GCF_000935625.1). Classification (NCBI taxonomy): domain Eukaryota; kingdom Metazoa; phylum Chordata; class Amphibia; order Anura; family Dicroglossidae; genus Nanorana; species Nanorana parkeri. Next base: position 54,101 of record NW_017307602.1, read on the forward strand.
CATCCTCTGGTCCCATGATTTAAAATGTAAGTGCTAATTTTTTTGTTTTCTCAGCTATTAATTAGTTTTTCGCCCTTTGCATCCATTGTCACATGATTTTCCCCGTCACCTTCCCTGGGTCGTTCGACCCGGCCAGTCAGCCTACCTAGTGTTGCAATCCCTTTGCTTAGCGAAGGTTAAGGCAAATGTAAACGCCTACTTTATGTAATGGAAATCAATGTAATAAATACCTTGCTACAGCACTTCACAAACATCATGTTAGAACATATGTCTCCTCAATAACTTCAACAACAGGAACTAAGCTCACTGTACCCTCTGATAAAGCATTTAGTGAATATTATAAGAGCCTTTACAATCTACCCTGGGGAGAATCTTCATTGAGCCCTGCTACCCATATGATAGCCACTCGTATTAGAGATTATTTGCGACATGAAAAACTTCCTTCTTTGAGTCCACTAATTAGTGCTCACCTAGAGTCTCCTATTACTGCTCTGGAATTGGAGACCTCAATCAAATTCACTCAATCAGGTAAGGCACCAGGCCCAGACTGGTTTACTCTCCATTAGTATAGACAGTATTTACCTCTACTATCGACTCCTTTTCTTACTGCCCTCAACTCTTTATGTGAGGGTTGTTCTATGCCCCCGGAATCAATGATGACCCACATTACAGTTAGCCCTAAAGAAAGAGAATTAAATGATTATTTTCTCTGCCCTAGCTATAGACCTATTTCTCTGCTAAATGCTGATATGAAATGTTTTGCCAAGATACTGTATCTCCGTCTAGCACCCCACCTGGGTGATCTCATTCACCTAGATCAGGTAGAAGAGAAGCTAGGGACAATATTACCAGAGCGTTATGTATTGCCCATTATGCCCTGTCAATATAAAGCCTGTATACAAGCTTTATATTTTTGTCCCTTAGCTAAAGTACAAGAATGTCCTCTTTTCCCTTTACTCTTCGTATTGACTCTGGAGCCCTTTCTACTGGTAGTTAGGGCCAATGCGAACATCCAGGGGATTACCAGAGGTTTACAACTGTCACAGACCTACACGGATCAGAGCTCCGTGTTTGAGGCGTGCCGTCCGTCCATGACATCACGGCCGACTCCTCCCCTTGGCCGCATCTCCTCCTCAAAACACAGCTGAGCCACTCACTCGATGTTCTATCGTTCTGGAACGTCGAGCGAGAGGCTCTGTGTACAGAGCAGGAGAGAGAGTGTTACAGGCTGATCTGGAGACTGTGAACTGCTACCACACACCAGGGACTTGGCACTGGACCTACACTGAGGTTGCAACCATCACCCCAATTGCCATCCACAATTACTCTGTACCAAGTAACTGGGAAATTACCCATCTGTTATTCCTACTCAGATACCTGGTTGTGCTGCATTGTGGTTCATGCTTGGCTGACCAATTAATCAAACACCTGTTGTACTACTGCAAGTATTACTTATGCTGAAGTGTGCATTGTGACCTGAAATAGCCAGTGAATATACCTGTTGTTGCACCTCCAGACTGAACCGCACTGCCAACTTGATGAACTGTGATTAGCATAATCATTGCCTACTAGATGAACTGTGTCTAAATTGAATTGCCATTGCTCTGTTGAGATAGTGTGGCAGTAGCTACAACATTGATCTTGCCGTCCGCCAGCCTATGCGGATCTACTCCTACCTATTTGTTGCCGCTTCCCAAATTGCTCTTACTATAGGGCCATCACCTTAGTTCTTCCATAACTAGTACAGGGTAGTAAGCCACTTCACCTAGCATAGGAGGGGGTATATGATGTGAAACGGTTCCCCTTGGTACTGAGTGCATTGGGGTTCCGCCAAACTTATCCAACCCCTTAATCCTATATAATAACCTCCGCAGCTGAGCTCCATACAACATCAAACCTGCTGGACTGTGACAACAACTCCGTAGCATTTTGAGTAATTTCCCATTCCGCTGGGTTTCGCAATCTATTAATTATTTGGGTATTTATTTACCTAAAGATGCCACACAAGCGTTCTCTTTGAGCTTCTTCACATTCTATACACATATAGTCTCTGATTTGCCCACACGTGTTTTCATGGCTGGGTCGTTGTAACATTCTGAAACAAACAGTGATACCAAGACTTCTTTTTGTAATGCAGGCCTTACCTATTTATATTCCATCCTCTTTTTTTTTTTTTCAAAGACTTCAGTCCCATTTTTCTCAGTTTGTATGAGCACATTAATCGGTTAGACTAAGTTATGTGATCTTGAGAAGATCTAAACAGGAAGGAGGTATGGCTCTACCTAATGTGCGTCTATATTACTATGCAGCCCATCTGACTCATATTTTAGATTGGTGTTCTCACAGCACCTCTGAGCTTTGGATCGAGATGAAGCAGTCGTACTCCACAGCCCCGTTATCAGGTCTCAGGTCTCCCATGGTGCTATGCATCTGCTTCAATAGTGCGATTCAAAAACATCCAACTATTATGCCCACTTTGGCAGTAGCTAAAACTGTTTTTTCTTTCAAAGATTGTTATCAGCATACCCATCCCCTCTAACCCCCATTTTAGGGAATCCTGCTTTTCTACCTGGACTCTGGGATGGGGTATTTTAGATGGGGTATTGGGGCAAGTTTAGAGCCCTTCATTTTTTAGAGGACTTAAAATGGCCTTCAGAGCCCACTTTACAAACCCATTCTAGCTATGTCAATTTAAATAATTGGCAAATGAGACAATTGTCCCGTTTTTGTAAATCAATACCAGAAGCTCGACGATGTGATCGCTCGTTGACTCCATTTGAACATGAATGTGTTCAGATGGACTCAATGTGGCATACCCTTTCATTTTGTTATAGGCTCATGGTTGGGGAAAAAGCTGCATCCCCTCTGCGGTTTTTGACAAAGTGGGAGGAAGATCTACATATACAGTTATCCCCAGAAGCACGTAAAAAACTCTTATCTTTATCTTACCAATCCTCTATATGTAATAAATACTAAGAACTGGGTTATAAAACTGTCTCAAGGTGGTACAAGACACCTCAGACGCTCCATTCTATTTCCCCACAGTCTTCTAATTGTTGTTGTCGTTGTTGGAACCCGGAAGCGGATATGATGCATGTATTTTGGTCATGTCCAGTCATTCAAAATTTCTGGGACCAGGTCAATGCGTTGACTCAAAGATTTACTGAGTTCCCTATCCCAAGAGACCCGGTCTTTTTTCTACTGCAACATAATTCTATCTCAATTGAAGCTTATAAACGCTGAGTTGTGAGGCATATGCTTAACACTGCAAATGCTTGTATCCCAGCCTTGTGGAAGAGACGTGAACCACCTAATATACAGTACATCATTGGCTGGATCGCATTCAGGAAAATTACCTTATGGAAGATCTTACGAGTTCCATTAAGAACACCTCTGATAGCTTCCAGAAAACGTGGCTTTACTGAAGCGAGTTCATAAATTAAGCCGAATATCTCGTAATAAGATGAGACTCGGGGTTGTGAGTTATGAAGGAGAGAGGGATTTTTTAATTGTTTTTTTATTTATATTTTTTTCTGTTTTGTCCTGTCCTGTTTCATGTGGTTTATTCTGTTTATTTCTTTTTTTGGTTGGGTTCAAGATGGTTGGGTTCTTTTCCTAGTTATATTCCATGGCAGCGCTGAAAATGGGTTTAGTTCCAATTACTCCTAGAGGACAGGAACCAAAAGGGTTAAATTAAGGCATTCCCACTTCATAAAAGCCCCTCCTTCTACTGACTTCCCCAGTCTAGTAACAAGCTAAATAATCCCATTGGGTGGGAGCCCAGTGCGGCCATGGAATATAACCAGGAAAACAAAATGATGGTCAGTATGATTACATTTTCTGATTTCCTGGTCATATCCATGGCAGTGCTGAAAAATGGGGAATGCCCAAGCATAAGCAAAGGTGAGAATAAAAATATACATACAACAGTATTAAATGCTGAATACAATTTATTATTCAACCTCGTGGCAAGAAAGTAAGACACTTCTGCCAAAGCGATTGTTTACTGCAGCCCTGATGGCTGATGAAACTCCGGACGCTGCCGCCCAGGAGGAGGACGTAGGCCTTGTCGAGTGAGCCCTGATGCCTTCTGGTGGGGATACCCCCGCCGTTTGATAGGTGCTAATGATGGTGAACACAATCCCTCTGCTCATCTTAGCCTTAGTTGCTGCCAGCCCCTTTTTTCCTCCTGCTGGAATAACAAACAGCCTTTTGGACTTCCTCCAGTCCTTACATCTTTCCACATATATTCTTAGACATCTGACTAGGTCTAAACATCTGTCCTTCCCCTCTAAGTTGAGGGCAGGCAGGATGATATCTTGATTCATGTGAAAACTGGCATGAACTGTAGGTAATAACCCTGGGCAGTTCTCAGAATTACCCTATCTTCATGGTAAATGAGAAAGGGTTGATCACAACCACAGGCTTGAAGCTCCAAAACTCTCCTACCTGAAGCCAAGGCCACTAAGGAGACTGTTTTGTAAGACAACAGTTGCATGGAGACAGATTCCAATGGTTTAAAAGGAGAACCATAGAGACTTTCCAAAATGAGAGGAAGATCCCAGGACAGGTAGAGAGGCCTACTGGGAGGATTGACTTTACCCACTGTCTTCAGAAATCATGAAATGTTCTGATTCTGGGTCCATCTGATCCAGTTGATAGCTGATACAGCCATACTTTGAGGGAGCTCAGGCTCATTCCTTTGTCCAGACCTGCTTGGAGGAATTCTAGGATCAACTTAGAAGAGAGTTAGGAAAGGCCATCATTGTTGTCTTTGGCCCATATGGAAAACATTTTCCACATTCTATAATACACAGAGGAAATGGATATCTTCCTAGATTTCAAGAGTGTATCAATGACTGCTTGGAAAAATCTCGACTTCTTCAACCGCTCCCTTTCAATAGCCATGCCATCAAGGATTTGGAGGTTGGATCGGTCCTTCAGATAGAAGGTCCACAAATACTGGAATACGCCACGGCTTCTGAATGCTGAGAGATAGCAGGAGAGGAAACCATGGCCCTCTTGGCCAATAGGGGATAATGGCAATCACTGTTACCTTCTCCCTCCCTATCCTTTGAAGCACCAGCATGATTGTCCTGGCAGAAATAGCAGACCATTGCCAGGAAAAGAGATTTGTGTGATGTAATAAGTAAAGTGTATTCAATATGTATTGGGCAGGATGTCAAGACAAACATTCTTCTAGGTCACAATAGGTTACATGAGTTTTTAAGCGAAGCCACATTAGCATAATTAATGAGACACATCCCAGTGACATCCCACACTAGGTAGACACAGAAATACAAATCATCCAAAAATATTTGATTATTTATCCCAGATAGATAGTTAACTGTCTAAAACTGCAAAGTCACTCCCAAAATTGCCTTATTTTAGTACCTATTTTGAAAGAAACCTTAGTCAATCTAAACATTAATTTTAAGGAAGTAAATCTATTCTAGTGTTTCTTTGTGGTGGGCTGACTTGGTCTGGTGTCTGAAACTATGCCATATTTGGGAGTATTGGTCACTTTACCAACAGCTCATAAGGCTAGGATATTAGAAAAATAGGGCATTCTGCAAGAACCTGTGAATTGGAAAAAAAAAGGCTAATGAAACTTTTGTTCATCATCTTTTGAACAGAAAATGGAGTGTTGAACATACATACAAAATGGATTCTTAGCTTAACCAACTTTTTCACCTCAGAATCTACCCGATTCCTGCTCAAATAGTCCGCCACTCGAATCTCTTGGCCTGGTAAGTTTACTGCTTTGATGCCTGCCACATTCTGCACTGCCCACATCATGAGAGGAGCAATTGCCTGCATCATGCTGCGACTCCTTGTGCCCCCTTGGTGGTTGATATATGACACCACGGTGGCATTGTCTGCCATTATCCTGACACATATGAACTGTATTCAGTCCTGGAAACAATAAAGCGCCTGGAATACTGCCTTCAACTCCAGCAAATTGGATGATTTGTTTCTCCATAACTCCATCCTGGGTGTATAGATTGTCCAGGTGGGCTCCCCAACCTGACCCGCTGGCATCTTTTGTAATGGTAACTCATTGGATGCTTCTCAATGGGAACCCCTTGCGCAAGCAACCTATTGGATGCTTCTCAATGGGAACCCCTTGCACAAGTTTCTGGCTTGAGACCACCATCGCAGGGATTGCTTGATTCTGTGTGATGTACTGTCTGAGAAAAGAACTCTCATCCTCTATTGGGCCCATGGAGTAAAGCCTATGGTTGATGACATGGAGCCTAACAGGCTCATGAAGAAATCCGCAGTGACATGCATACTCATCCGAATTGCCTTCACCTAGATTTGTGTTGAATTCCGATCCCAAGTACACCATCTCTTGGGCTGGAGTCAGGTTGCTCTTCTCCACATTCAACAGCCATCCATACCTCTATACCACATACCTCATACCTCTCTAGGGTTTCTATGCAGAATCAGGACATCGTCCAAATAATGGAAAATGGTTACACCTTGTTTCCATATTTCCGCTATGACTGTGACAAGTACCTTTGAGAAAGTCCTTGGGGCGGTGCTGAACCCGAACGGCATTGCCCTGAACTGAAAGTGTCTGTGGCCAACACAAAGCCTCAGGAACTTCTGCTCATCTAGGGCAATGGGGACATGGAAGTATGCATCCCTTAGATCTATGGATACCATCCACATATCTGGACGTACCACTTGTGTTATAGTTTGGAGGGACTCCATCCTGAATTTTCTGACTTGTATGAATTTGTTGAGTTGGTGTAAGTCGAGTACTGACCCCCAACTGCCCTTTGAAACAGATGGGAATAGACTCCCTAGAACTTCTGTTTCATGGGCTACTGCAGTGATGGCAGCTTGGGAGAGAAGGGAGTCTAGGTAGACCAACATAGCTTGTCTCTTCGTCAAATCTTTTGGGAGTTTGGTCACTATGAACCTACCTTTTGGGGGAAAAGATCGGAATTACAGCTTGTATCCCTCTGTGATTATCCTCAATACCCAAGCGTTTAATATTGATTCTGCACAGAGACCTGAGAATAGTTGCAATCTTGCACCAACTCTTATGTCCCTGGGATCGACAAAATAAGGCCTGCTCAGGCTTGATATAGTTCTTGCATTTCTGCCTCTCCCATTCCTGGAAGGGCCAAATCCTCCTCTCCATGCTAGTGATCGAGGAGATTCTCTTCCAGGCTTGTAGGACATGGAGTCACGAAAAATAATGTTGCTTTGGCCTGGTCTTCCATCCCTATAGCTTCTCTTGTTTCTCCTTCCTTGTGGTAACATAGCCTTCTTGCTATCGATAGATTTTTTTAATGTAGCTATCCAATTCCAGGCTGAATAGCATGTCGCCCTGGAACGCCAGGGAACGCCAGGGAACACAAGCTGTTCTTCGAAGAAGAGTCGGCACCCCACGATCTGAGCCACAGTGCTCGACGAGCTACTGCAGAGGATACCATACCTCTTGCTAAGGACTATATCAGGTCATCTGAGGCTTCTGTAGAGAATTCCGCTGCCAGTTTAATATCCTGTATCTTTTCCAGAAGTCTGTGTCTACTCACTCCCCTCTTGATATCCTCTTCCAGATCCTCGATCCACAACTTGGATGTTCTTGATAGTGTGGACAAGGCCACCGCAGGCTGAAGGCCAACCCCTAAAGCCGAATAGGCCTTCACCAAATTATGCTCCATTTTACGATCCATTGGATCTTTGAGGGACCCTGCGTTATCTACAGGCAAGGCAGTGTGTTTTGCCAATCTAACCACTGCCACATCCACCTTATGAGCTGCGTCACTAAAAGGATAGAGGCGGGAGAATCTTCCTTTTGATCCCATCCTTTTTTCAGGTTTATCCCATTTCTCTTTAAAAAGCTTCTTGGTGATCTTGCTTATCGGGCAGGATGGTCTATTCCATCTTTGTCCTGCAAAGTATTTGCTTGAGGGGGACAGAACCTCCTCTTTCTCCTTCATGCTCAAGGTTCTGCGCACCATGGAAATAATAGTATCTACTCTTTTGGGGTCTAAAGAACCACGAGTTGGCGAATCCTCTCTGTCCGCTGATGAAGCATACTGTCATAGACTCACCTCAATCAGTTCTGGCTGGCCACTTTGCATCCTCCCCTTCCAGTGGCGTTTCATCTCCCTGGGAGATTCAATTGCTCAGCGTTCTAGTGTGGTAGAACGTTGAACAATAGTTCTCCAGCGTCTCTGCACCGCTCTTCATCCTGAACCTTGTAGTTCCTCTGGTTGAGACTCCACCAGCAGCGCACCTCCTGGCTCCTCTTGCCATCAGCTCCACACCACCAGGCTCCTCTCACCTTCTCCTCCTAAGTCTGCAACTCTGAAGTAGTGGACTCCTTCACCTACTCACTAGCTAAACTACTAACTGCAAGTACCAGTGCCACTGCAATCTTAGATTGTCTGCTACCTTCCTAACTGAATGATCATTCACTGATGCATTGTATCCTTATTTCCTTAAAGGTACAGTATGGGGACGTGTCTTGGCCATGGTGGAGTGAGCAAGCACTTTCCATCTGCTCTTCCCCACCGCTCCGATTATAGGACTTTTAGACTGCACCTACTGCCACCACCATGCAAAGGACCAGGCAGACACCCCTAGACCATTGGCACCAGGTAAATTTGAAGGATTTATTCTCCCCAGCGGCGCCGCGGGAGTAGCCCCCGGAAAAGCCGTGGCCTCGAGTAGCGCTACCCACCCGGCAATGTGTGCACCCGAATCGCCGTCCGACCGCAGGCTATCCCCACCGCCCTCCCCGGGAATCCGGGGCCCCTGATAGCCCTACAGAGACACCATCTCTGCACAGGTCAGTGGGAGGCATGCTGTCTGGAGCCCCTGACCCGCCTACTGCCCACCAAGGCAGACATTGAAGTCCTGGTGGCAAAAATATGGGATGCTCATAGCCGAGACATCCAGAGCCTGCAGCAGGATGTAACACAGCTGGCCACAAGGGTCGAGGGGACTAAGACAAATATGGTGGCCATGGAGGGGAGATTGAGAGCCCTGGAGGAGTCCAGAGACTTGCAGGCTGGAGTGTTGTCAGACATGCAGCTCCATATTGAGGATTTGGCGGATAGAAACCGGCGCAACAATTTGAGAGTACTGGGCATCCCGGACGCTACCGGGCCCGAAAACGTGCACGATACAGTGGTGGCAATCTTTAACACCCTGCTGGGTAATCCGCCCAATACGGTGATTGAGTTATACCGCGCCCACAGGGCTCTGGGACCGTGTTCCGAAGATCCGGATCGGCCCCGTGACATTTTTTGCAGGCTACAGAAATTCTCGGTCAAGGAAGAAATACTATGCAAAATCTGGTCTCAGGAGCCTCTAGATTTCGATGGAGCCACAGTGATCTTTCCAGGGCAACTCTGCAGCGGAGAATGATCCTACGACCGCTACTAGCCCGTCTGCAGGAAGCAGGTGCTATCTACAGGTGGGGCTTCCCGTTTCACCTCATTATACGGAAAAATGCATCCTCCTTTGCTCTGAGACAACAGACGGATCTACCGGCCATGTTCGAGTTTCTGGAAATGGAACCTTTCTTGGTGCCTAACTGGCAGCAACAGTTGCCGGGAGGATATGCCAACCAACGTACACGTCCTGCTCTCCATGTTAGACCCCCAAGGACCGTCACAGCGACAACGCCGTGGAATGTCATCCTCCCGGGGGAATACCAGCGAACCTTGACGACTCTCAGGATCCAGCCTCGACAGCCATGATACCCAATATGCCTTTTGCCATTCCGGGATTGCTTTCCATGCCGGGGGTGATGTCTGCTACCTGGAGTGGCAGAGTGTGTCGCCCGGGGTAGGTTCATGGTGGCCTGAAGTGACACAATCTACAGACATACTGTTCGACCCAATACAACAGCTCTGAGTAATGTATCCTTTAAGCATTGGGACACAAAATGCCACATACGTTCACCAGTGATCAATCGGGCTACAGTCTACTGGGTCTTCTCCATGGGATGATCCAGCCTGCAAAGTTTGATAGATGGCTGGTTGCGGAGTTCAATGGACCCTCCTCTATCCTTTGCCTCTCTATGGATGCCAATCTGCCTTGCTTGGCCTATGCCATTATGGTCTGAGACCCTCGGGTCGAGCATCGGAATTGGCGACTGTGGAGACTGGGAAGGAGTGGTGGTGTCCGCTACTACACAGTTTTTGCAATGTGATTCTTATAATGTGTTTAAATTCCCTGTTGATCGCTTGCTCTCATAACCTCTGTCAATGGCCCATAATATAGGTGCTTATCAGGCAGTTAATGTTACAAGTGGATTACCACTCAATTAAGTCCTGGCTTGGAGCGGGGGGCTGAGTTGGACCCTGCTTTGTACAGCCACACCCCCACTTAGGTTTTCCCACACACAGGGATACTTCCCTTAGGTGGATAATTTCTGGGGTAGCGACCCCTTTAGTTTGTTATAATTGTGTATCTTCGTCTTTGTTTGTGGTTTTCTTCCCTTCTCTGCTGTCGTCCCCTCCGTACCAAACATTCCTATCTCTGCTGGCTGGCCCAGTATCTTGACTAACTACTTTTTCTCCCACCCATTGCTTTCCCCCTCCTATACCACCCCCGCCAGCCCCCTATTTTTTCTTTTTTTGTCTCTCTTTTCTATCTGCTCTTTCCTAGTGAGACTCCCTGACCTTCGCGTGAGTCCAGAGGGCGCAGTTATGCTCTCAGTGTCCTGCAACGTGATATCCTGGAATGTAAAGGGCCTGAACATTCCGGTGGAAGAGAACAGCTGTTCTTAACGAATTTCAACGTTCAAAGGCTCAGGTATGCTTTGTTCAAGAAACACATTTTAAGATCTCCAACATTCTCAGATTTCAGAACCAACACTTCCCACACGCTTACTACTGTGGTTCCGCAGACGGTAAATGCAAGCGGGTTAGTATTGTGGTGCATAGGAATGTACAGTGGCAATATGTGGATGCTCGATATAGCCAGGGTGGCAGGTTCATTTTTGTGAAGGGCAGAATGGGCCACACTCTATGCACATTCGCCAACGTATATTTACCCAATGTTGTTCAGATTCCTTTTCTGGAATCCACCCTAGAGCACCTTGGGGAGTTTTCAATGTGGTCCTTGACCCCACATTGGACCCCACATTGGACATAGGTCGGCTTCGCACCTCTCTTACTCTGCTCTCCGGAGGATCAAAAAATGTCTACGGCACTTTCAATTGGTAGATATATGGCGCATGCTGCACCCTGAAGAACTCGACTACACCTTCTACTCCAACCCCCATGGCTCATACTCTCGGATAGATTTATTTATGGTGGGACACCGAGACCTGCCAGTAATACTGGGGGCATGCATTGGCGTCATTTCCTTGTCAGACCACGCCCCGATATCCCTGACCCTTGACCTACTGCCAATGGAGCGTGGTACTTGGAACTGGCGATTGAACGAATCCATCCTACAGGATCCCTCCCTAGTGGAGGAACCTAAAACTGACCTGCTCACATACTTCACTTGCAATGACACAGAGGAGTGTGATCCCATGATTATCTGGGAGGCTCATAAGGTGTATATCAGGGGCTCATTTATTAAAATAGGCTCAAGACTTAGAAAACAGCGTGCTGCCAAGATAGAAGCCCTATTAGCAGACATATCCCACCTGGAGTCGATGCATAAACAGTCCATGGCCAAGTCTGTCCTCGGTGAATTGACAAGTCTTCAGGAACAACTGCGGTCACTGTGTATTACCAAGGCCAAGGGTATGTTAACCAGATGTAAAAGGGTATTCTCCGAGCTAGGCGACAAATGTGGCAGGCCATTGACCAGGGCGTTGCGGTCGCAGAGAGCTCAGTCCTTTTATACCAGAGATACTGTCCCCATCAGGCACGAAAGTGTGTAAGACTACCGATATAACTGGAATATTTAAAGAGTACTATGCCTCCCTTTATAACCTACAAGGTCGCACGGCATTACAGGCCAAGTCAGACCTTAAACCTAAGATTACAGGTTACTTAGCCGAATCAGAGATACCGATTATACCAGAAGAGGCAATACGCTCCATGGCTCTTACCTATCTGGAGCTCACTGGAGCCCTGAAAAGGACTAACACCGGTAAAGCACCAGGACGAGAGGGACTCTCCTACAATAGTATTATAAGACGTTCCTGGAGATCCTAAGACGTTCCTGGAGATCCTATCACCCCATTTTTTTTAAAGGTTACAATGCTGTGGGCAAGGGTGTTTCCCCACTGACTCGTTGCAAGCTCATATCACCCTCATCCCTAAACCGGAGAAAGATCCTATGCTCTGCTCAAATTATAGGCCATTTAATTGCTAAATTCCGACCCGAAACTTTTCACGAAAATGTTGGCATCTCGCCTGGTCCCCCATCTGCAGGACATTATTCATGTAGATCAGGTGTGATTCATGCCCTCTAGAGAGGCTTGGGACAATGTAACACGGGTACTAGATGTCATACACGCTGCCTACACCCAGTCGTGGCCTCTTATGCTTCTCTCGACTGACACGGAGAAGGCCTTCAACCAGGTGGATTGGACATTCATGGAACTGACCCTTGGTGGGTGAGGTGATGATGTTGTGGATAATGACAGTTTACTCTAAACCGACAGCACAGGTCCGGGTGAATGGCGTGTTCTCAGAAGCCATTCTGAGAACCTGGAGCCCTTTCTCTGCAGAATCAGGGCTGACTAACATTGTGGGGGTAGACCTGGGTGGGGGTAGGCACAAAGTAGCCGCCTTCGCCAACAAGCTGCTTTTTTTCCTTACTGACCCTGGCGTTTCCCTGCCGAACCTAATGCGAGAATTTGAGAAATATGGGGCGTTGTCACTATTTCTCATTCATTTCCAGAAATCCACCGCCCTCAATGTATCTGTCCCAGGATTCCTACTCCCTGGTTTGAGGTCCGCTATCCAATTTCGGTGGACGGTGGAATCTCTGAGATACCTGGACACTACTATCCCGGCGGACCTTTCCCGCACCTTCCATCTTAACTTCCCTCCTCTGCTCAGGGACATTCGATTGGACCTCTCGAGGTGGCATGCGAGCAAATTTCATGGTTCGGCAGATGCAACATTCTGAAAATGAACGTTATGCCAGGCATTCTCTACCTATTGCAAACTTTGCCGATCCATATACCACAGTCCTTTCTTAAGGCAGTAAACAGTGCCTTTGTGAAATTTCTGTGGGCCCACAGACATTCCAGGATTAAGGCATGGAGGATTAAGGATTTTACGTGTGCATAAACTTCGTGGGGGCATAGGCCTACCCGATGTGACTAGATACCACGCGGCATGCCACCTCACGAGGGTGATCGACTGGTGCCGCCACGGTCCATTTAAACAGTGGATAGGGCTTGAACAATCAGGAGCGGGAATCCCTTTGTCAGCTCTGCCCTGGTGCAGAAGGGAGATCCCGACCTTGGTGAAAAGCTATCCCACAATAGGTCCATCATGGAAGATGTGTCCCCGACACCTTTCACCCTTATTTCCTATCCTAGGCAATCCTACATTCACTCCTGGAATGGAAGATCCTGGCTTCCATGTGCTAACTGGGGCCAATATTCACAGGGCCAAACATTTCATCCAGACTGAGGGCTGGGTGTCGCTGGGGGACATGCCGATGGGACCACAGTGGTCCCCTCTGAAATTCTTGCAAAGAGTACAGTTGTCCCATTTTCTCTGGTCCCTACCACCAGCCAAGACTTTTAACCAGCCCTTGACGAAGTTTGAGAGAGAGTGCGAACCAGGCCCACCTCTTCGCCACGTTGTGTCTATGGTCTACTCAATACTGGACTCCCACCCAGGGGATAGTACTCCCCCATACTTCCACAGATGGGAGCGTGAACTGGGAACCCAGTTTACGCCAGAGCAGAAAGAAAAAATAATTTACTTTGCCCACAAAACCTCCAGATGCACCAGGATCCAGGAGTGCAACTATAAGATCCTCGCCCATTGGTATTGAACCCCTGCTGCCCTTCACAAACTCATGCCAGAGCTACCCAATGATTGCTGGCAATGCGGCCAGGCTGTGGGCAATATGCTCCACGTATTCTGGACGTGCCCAGAGATCCAGGAATATTGGGAGGCAGTCAGGTCGCTTCTGCCCAAGTTTACTGACCGGGATATCCCAACAACCCCGGCATTCTTCCATCTGCATCACAATACTATACCGAAATGATCCTATCTGAGATCTATATTGCCACACGTGCTCAATATCTGGAGAATGGAGGACTTAACTGTGTCGTCCATGGAGACACACGCTGCCTTTTGCAAAATATGGTTGCTTGGACGGAATTCTTATTTTCTCCGGAATATCAGTCGCATGTCTCATCAGAAACCTCCACTGACCCTCAGATGTTTCGAGCGGTACAGGATGTGGGACCCGCTGGGAGTGAGCTCTCTCTCTTTATCCCTCCTTTCTGTCTTTACTCCTGCTCCTATATGTTCTTGCCTCTACTACTCCCTGTCTGTCCCCTATGGACATGTAATAACACACGTCTGGTTAATGTAGGTGTCGTACGGTTAGATGCAACATGGTTACTAAACGTTGGATTCCCTGATTTAGTCTCTTAACAATTTGTAATGCTGGTCGTCACATGTCCTTATGCAATAGCATGCTCGCATGGCGAACCGCAGATACACCCATGTGGTTAAACTGTCTCAGGCAGAAAATATAGACATGAGTACGTCACCCAGATCCGTTATGGTATATGGTCAGAACACGGCCTTCTGCAGGAGACGGAAGGACCGAATGTGCCTCTAATTGTCCCTACTGTTTCTACGTGTGTTCTTTCTGTTTGTTTATTGCTGTTAATGTTGAGTAAAATTGAAAAGTCACAGGATCCATGCCTTAAAGTTCATGCCTGTTATCTGCATTACCGTTATGTGCCTCAATTGTAATGTATTGCCAACTATGTGCAGTATTTTTGTATGGATACCCCTGTTATATAAAATAAAGAATTATAAAAAAGGTACTTGAGATATACCAGCCTAAACTGAATGCTCACCTGTACCTAAACTATATATATCATAGTAACCTTGCTGGTGAATATTTATGCTGTACTACCGATCCCATCAGGCCCATCAGGTACGCTGAATGTTGTTTTGGGCGAAATCTGTCGTTTTACGTTAATAATTAGTTATTCCCTGCTTCCTATGCCAACTGGTTCGCCAACTGTATGACTAAATACAGTGGTTCAAGTGGTAATAATCCTACTTTAAGTTGGTGGTGTATGATGTACAAAGGGTTCCGCACTCAGTCTCACCCATCATAGAGTGTTACTGTGAACCCCTCCTTTCAATTATAATACGATTTGTGTGCAGTTGCTCCCCAGCTGTGATCTATACATGCAAAGGAATTGCTCAGTTGTGACACATACTCCCCTTCCAAAAGTGACATCTCTTCCTCCGAGTATTCTAAGGAATCAAAACGGGAACTGCTTGCCCTCCTTCTCTTATGAGAATGACCACCCTGCCTTACACCTTTGGCTACCACCTGTTGCATGGGATCCAATATGTCGGGAGACTGAGAAGTGGACGCAGCTTCTTTAAAGCATTTTTTACACAATTTTTTTTCCCGTGGCTTTGCTATCACAAGCTTGACATCCTGCTGACTTTTCTTTCTTTTTCCCCAAGGAGGCAGAAGATTCTATTTCTGCAGGGCTAAAAAAATAAAATGAAGCTGCCTGTCAGAATACAAAAATGCACTTTTTTTTTTTTTTACATTGCCCCTTCTTATCTCATCTCCACAGATCCAGACCTGTGTGGCGAGGGGCAGTTGTCCATGGTATCTGGTTGTCTTATAGAGCTCCAAAGGGTCCAATAGAGGTACTATCCCACCAAGCAAACCACTTTTAAATACCTTGTTTCCATTAAATAGCCCAAAAATTCAACTTTGGTTCCAAAAACAACTTCCAAATGACGTCAGGAAGATGGAACATCCGCGCATGCGCAGAAGGAGCCTGTAGCCAAAACTGCCCATTCTGTTCTTCCCACACAACACCGACACAGAGGATGATGAATTCGGGGGAGGGGGGGCGACGGACGGAATGAAACTCCCCACAACAGGTATATGTCCTCCCAAAGAACTTACCGCTGAAGTGTTCAAAAGGGGTGACATCTTAAGAAAACCCCACAGCCCAGCCCTATGCCTGCTGCTCCTGGACTCCTAGCGGGCATCCTCCGGCCGTGCAGAGATATAAATGCTCCCCAAGGGGACACCCTTGCTCGGGGCTGAGTCTTGGGGACCTCCCGGGAAATAAAATCCCGAAAACATACAAAACTTCAGAGAATACAAAAATAACAGGTTCCTAGGGTTTGACAGAAACAAAAAGTCGGTAGAAGGGGGGGGGGGGGCTTTTTTGGGGGGGGAATGCCCTAATTTAACCCTTTGGTTCCTGTCATCTAAGGGTAGTTGCAACTAAACCCATTTTTCAGCGCTGCCATGGATATGACCAGGAAATGTTTTTTTCCGATGTCTTATATTGTATGTTCCTAAAAATTTTAATAAAGAATTTATAAAAAAAAAGTAAAAAAGCTTGCTGTAAAGAATTACAAATATTTTGGCCAGTAATATATGGTAGAAAATGTTATTTTTTAATAATACAACCCTCCAAAGTATAAGGGTACTAGTTACAGATTTTTTTTTTTTTACTTCTGACTTTTACAGTCACAGTGCAACCTATTTCACTTTGTCATGAAGACAAATATGCCTCCTTCCATAAAGAATCTTAACTCTACATGCAATTACTAATTATTTGACACTAAAGCCCCCCCCCAGCGGAACCCCCCCATAGGCCTCCAGCCGCCTATGGGACGGGCTAGTTGGGCTTTAATAATTGCTTAAAAATACATTTTTGTTCCCCATTGCTATACTTAAATGACAGAGAGAAAATTTAAAAAATGTGGCCTGAAAAGATGCAACCACAAATTAACCACGATGTTCTGCTTTAAATGTTTAAAAAGGAGAGAATCATTTATTTTGTATAAGGTTTGGGGTTCTCTAACTGCTGGCACATTTTTCTTGTTTCTATAGTATGTAAGTCCATTAGTTTTGTACAATTCAGTTCTGATGTAAATGTAGATAAAATATTAGCTTTGGATATATTGTGAAAGTTTGCAAACATTTGTCACATTTTATTGCTACCTGTGTGCCCTCTGAAGACTCATCCTTTCTATTTGTCCAGGTAAAAACACTTTATCTGTGTTTAAAATGTGTAAATGCAGGGCCTTTCCTATAATGAGGCAGACTGAGGCGGTTGCCTCAGGTGGTATCTCTTTAAGGGGCAGACAGGTGGTGTAGGGGAGGGCATCTGGGTGATGGTGAGGGGGGCAGGGGGCAGAAGGCAGCAGTAGCGTCCCATGTTGCTAAGAGTTCTTAGCAACCTGTGACGCTCTGCCTGGCTTCTGGCCCAGCTCACTGACATAAACAGTTACCTATAGCTGAGCAGGACACTCTGGCTTGTGTCCCACCAAGCTCCTGGCAACCAGTGATATCAGTGAGCTGTGCAATCCTGTATCCCCTGCTGTTTTAAAAATAGTTTTAAAAAAGTAAATAGAAAATGATTGTGCGGAGCTAGCAGTGACAGCCAGCTCCGCCCAATAGTTTCCTATTGTCCGGCGGCTCTGCTGCCCTCAAAAAAAAAAAAAAAAAACTCTCCCGGGCGCTCTGGGAGCCTCCCGCTCCCAGCCGCCCAGGAGAGAAACACTGCTGTTTCTTTTTTTTCTTTATTCTGACAAGGAGCGATGTCAGAATAGAAAAAATAAATTAATTAATTTTCCCATTGAAATACATTGCTACATTACTATTGGCTATTTCAATTTGCAATAGCCAATAGTAAACTAGCATTGTACCCGCCCTCTGCTGATGGACCTGATGGAGAACTGCAGCAGAGGGTGGGTACAATGCTAGTTTACTATTGGCTATTGCAAATTGAAATAGCCAATAGTAATGTAGCAATGTATTTCAATGGGAAAAATCTTTTCTTTTTTTTTTCTATTCTGACATCGCTCCGTGTCAGAATAAAGAAAAAAAAGAAACAGCAGTGTTTCTCTCCTTGGTGGCCGGGAGCAGGAGACTCCCGGGGCGCCAGGGAGAGTTAGCTGTTTGGAGATCAGTGTCCCTGATCAGGGCTGGCTCCACCCAGCTGTCAGAAGCAGGCTGTCGGCCGGCCGCTCGGCCAGCTTCGGCTTTCAGCACGGCTCAGCCGGACCGATGCATATGCGTTCGGCTCGACTACGTTCAGGAGCTGTAGGGGCTATAGTGAATAGCCCGTACAGCACCCCTTCGGTTCTACTGAACTGAAGGGGTCCTGGGGCCGAAGCTAGCCGAAGGATCGGCCGAAGCTACGGCTAGATCCTTCGGCACCTTCGTGAATAGACCCCTAAATGTTTGAAGCTCAAATAAAAGATGTCTTTTTATTTCTTTATAGTCCTGAATTACCACATGTTATTATTTGAGACTGATTTTTGCTCACATGCCTTAAAGTGACACTAAGTTTAGGAGTTAAATCATAAAATTGCATTCGTGTACCCTAACTATCAACAAAACTGTACCTTATTTGTGTATCACTCAGCTGTAGATCCTCAAATCATCTCTGAATTCATGCTGACACTGTCCTTCCTTCTGGAAGGTGGCTACTTTTGTCCCCCATGGTGTGTTTTAACCCCTTAGTGACGAGAGACTACACTGTACATCTCCGTCACTAAGTGCCCAAAAGACTGCTCACGTACACTGTGAGTGCCCAAAAGACTGTTGACGTATACTGCTCACGTACACTGACAGCCTGAGGCATCTAGGTGCCTCAGGTGGTATCTCACTGAGGGGTGGCCAGGTGGTGCAACAGCTTCCCAGGTTGCTAAGAACTCTTAGCAACCTGTGAAGCTCTTCCTGGCTTCTGGCCCACCTCACTGACATCACATGCCCTAACTTTTACACAGTGCTGCCTTCACAAAAAGTTTACATATAAAAATTTAAAATTTTTACTCCTTGAGGGCAGGGACTGATGTGAATGTGTACTATGTAAAGTGCTGCAACAATCAGAAGTCTTTAGTGACATCTAATTCTGACATGCTTCAGTGCATCAGAACAAAAACATAAGCGCACGACTAGTGGAGTCAGATCGGTGGGCAGAGTATTGACAGGACGTCTGAGTGGGTGGAAGCTGTGCACAGACGGGCTCGCTGTATCGTGACGGCTACGCGTTTCAAGGCACAGCCTCTTTGTCAAGCCTTAGGGCAAGGATGTGTGGCGGGAGGCACAAATGCTTCAGTGCATGCCGGGCTCAGTGTCACTAAGGTTATTATTGCCGGTTCTTGGGTTTGGAGCAGCCTAATAATAACCAAAAATTTATTTTATGAATATCAAGCAGTCATAGTGACATCCTTTCACAATGACTACTTGATATAATTGACAAGCCAGTATTAAAAGTGTAAAAAAAATAAAATAATTGAGAAAAATTATATACATAAATATATGTTTATAATATCATTATTGTAAAATTTAACCCCTCATATTGAAAATCAGCAGCTGAGCTGCAGATTTGTTTTTCACCCTAAGGAGTTAATTTTTTATTTAACCCCCTCATGACGACGATGTTCAAAGTATGTTGCTGTCACTAAATGTCACACTTAAAGAGCGAGTGAAAGGATTTTTTTCTTAAAGTGTCGGCTCTTTATTTCCAAAATTATTTTAACCCTTTAGTGAATAAGCAGGGATACAAGTACCCCTTACTCATTCACAAGGGGGGGCAGCATCTAGATGCCCCTTTATGAAAGGTGGTACCCCTATGCAAATAAGCCCCTCTGCCCGCAGACTCCCACAACCAACAGGTCAGGGCTTGTGGGGAAGAGGCCCTTGTCCCCATTGGCACAGGGACCAGGGGCATTTCCAGGGAGGACCCTGGAAAAGCATCCTCCCAGTGCCAAGGGCATGCGGCCAGTTATGGCAGGGAGGGGGGGGCATTTGCTTGTCCCCCCTTTCCCACCCTGCCTAACTGCTGCCCGGATTAAGGGTCCCCATTTTTGGGAGTGAGGTACCTCCTTAAAATTTCTACCAGACCTAAAGGGCCTGGTGTGACTTTGGGGGAGAAACCCACACACTTTTTTATTCTTAATTGGGGGGTCCCTCCTTATTTTTTTACCAGAACCTTTGGGAGGGGGACCCCATGCCGTTTTTAAAAAATATTTTTTTGCCGTTCAGCGACATTTGGTTATTCACTCACTGCCGTTTGGCCCCTATGAGAATAAGGGTGAATGGCAGCGAGTGAAGTGTGGGAAGCTCGACTCAGCCGATCAAGATGTTGGATCGGCTGAGTCAAACGTGTTCTTCGGTTCAGCCGAAAATGCTGAGCATGTTCGGCTGAACCGAAGGGAGCCGAAGCCAGCCAATTTATGGCTGATTTCAGGGCTGAAGTCAATAGAATGTACAGGGCTGAAGTCAATAGCCTATAGCCGAACTGCTAACACCCCCCCTTTAGGAATCGTTCCATTAAGGCTTGGCTGGGTCCTCTACGCTTTCCTGGACGCTCCTCCCCCTGAGGTCCCAGGTGTGACGACAGACGGAATGTGGTGGTTGGTTCTTTTCCAGCCACCTCTTGGTCCTGGTCCTCTTTACTTCGGTTCTAGTCCAGACACTGTTTATGTACATAAAAGTACCCCCTGAAGAAAAAGTACCCCCTGAAGAAGCTATCTGTGAAACGCATCTGGACGAATCATATCAGATATGTTTTTTGTATCTATGCAAGTTTTTGGAATTATGACTGATCAAATAGAAGCATTTAGTCTGAGACTGTGATTACTGGGCATATGTTAAACCCAAACCTTTCGGGTAACACTGTAAATTGTAATAATGGATCCCTTTTTTTTTTTTTACAGCCTGTAGTATCTTATATATTCAATATGTGGATGTTTAATACATTTTTTAAAATATTTTTTATATGCAATGGTTTTTGCCTCTCTACAAACCCTTTTTTCCTAGCCAATAGCCTAACATCGTTCGGCTCCCTTCACTTCGGCTCAGTTATTCACTCAGCTGCCAAAATGACAGTGACATTGTATGCCACCTGTCTAACCTGGTGACCACTATTAGCTTTTAGAGAAAAAAAATTAAATGTTAGTGTAGCGCCCTCTAAAATGTCGCTATTCAACTTAGAGATACTTGGACTGTAACCAGTCTAGATACTGATTATATACTGTAGGTGTCCCTGAATCTGCTGAGTTGATTGCTCCTCCTGTAGCTGAGTAAAAGGGAGCCTTGGCATACAGTGAGGGAGGATCCATCCTCAGATTATGACTGTGCACCTGACCCTAGCCAATCCCTGAGTAGGGTGACTCAGAGGCATGGTTGAGGGCAGGTAATAAAAGGTCTGGAGACACTGTGCAGAGGTCTCTCTTCCCCCTGGGGGGCTCACCCTACGAGGTCTGTGTGATGCAAGAAACTGGCCTGGGCCTCAACACATGGCAGGTGCTGAGGGGCCTGGAGGCCTAGGATACACTGATACTTTGCTGTGCCCACACACGTGGCAGATGTTGGGCGCCTGGAACTAGAATACACCAATGGATACCTGGCATGTACCTCAGCAGGTGGCAGATGCTGAGGGCCCAGGGATTTCCGTTATGGCTGCAAGGAGACCTGATGGAAGCTGGGCTGGAGGTGGCGTCGTCTTATCGAGGAGTGTCGCAGAGGAGCTGGTGAGAGCTACCGTCTGGACCCTGTAAGAGACCCCTCACCCTATTCCCAGGTGATCGCTATAGAAGAAGCCAGTTGTTGCTACCTGAATCCAGGGATAGTCCCTTCCTCTCAAAGTCCTGGACTATCCTGGCTTACACTGTACTGTTCATTTATTGGTCGCTCTAATAGGGCCACGATACTACTAACTTTAGCTGTTGCTAAGGGAGAAAGCTGTCCTCTGAAGCATTTCCAAGGGCATCCTACAGATCCTGAACCCCCTTGCGGATCAAAGGGGACCGGTAGCTGGAACACACAGGTAGGAGAACCCATTTCATACTCAGCGGCTCCTTCGGGGGTGAGCGCTACATTAGTTTTCAGTTTTAGGTTGAGAAGTACAGAAAAGTGTCTAAAATGCCTGGCATGTGAGGTGTTTCAAAATAAAGGACAAATAAATTAATTTATTTTAATGCATTTTTTTTAGTTGTGCTATTGTTCTAAAAAAAATAATAATAATCAAAACTGGGAAAAAAACGTTTTCTTTACATTTTCCCCCTTTTGTTATAAATATTTTATTCGTACTAAGCGAGGCATCAGGTACACATATGTTATATAAATATACAAAAATACAAGCTCACGTTTAGTTTACTAATTTGTATTGAGATTGTAGTCCATCACAGGAGGGGGCTTGAAGTGGTGGCTACTTTACAACACACACACACACACAGGGACCATAGGAATGAAAAGTAACCACCCTCCAGAAGGAAGGACAGTGTCAGCACCAATTCAGAGATGATTTGAGGGTCTACAGCTGAGTGATGCACAAATAAGCTACATTTTTGTTAATAGTTAAAGGGTTTTTAAACCCTCCATTTTTTTGCATATATCTACTGCTAGCAAACAGTAGATATATGCAAAAAGTGTAAAAAAAAATGCTTTAAACTTACCGGTGTCTTACCCGCGTGCTCCTGACCAAAAATCTGAAAATTCTCGGGCGGCTGCAAAGCATATTGGGGCGGGTGCATGCGCAGTTCTGATTTTCGGCTGGGAGAAGAGGAGAGACACAAGGTAAGTATATACAGGTGAAACTCGAATAATTAGAATATCGTGCAAAGTTCATTTTTTTCACTAATGCAACTTAAAAGGTGAAACTAATATATGAGATAGACTCATTACATGCAAAGCAAGATAGTTCAAGCCGTGATTTGTCATAATTGTGATGATTATGGCTTACAGCTCATGAAAACCCCAAGAACCCCCAATCCACAACCTCAAAAAAGTAGATTATTACATGCAATCAATAAAACAAGGATTGTACATAGAACAATATCGGACCTCTGAAAAGTACAAGCATGCATATGTACTCAGTACTTGGTTTGGGCCCCTTTTGCAGCACTTACTGCAATTACTTTTGCACGATATTCTAATTATTCGAGTTTCACCTGTAGATGGCGTGTACCCGCATGCAGACATTGTGGGACAGGAAGTGCCAGCAAGGACCAGCAAGGACAGAGGAGTCAGCGCTGGACCGGAGACCCGCAGCAGCGCTGGAGCAACAGATGAAAACGACAGGAAAGAAGAAGATCGGATTAAGAAACATCATTTAAGGTAAGTGCTTCAATTAACATTGGGGGGAGGGAAAAATATTTTCGACTTTAATTTCACTTTAAGGTACTTTAATGCATTTTCAAGATTTAACTCCTGAGTTTAGTGTCATTTTAAAGTACATATTCTCTGACTGATAATATTGCACACAGTTAAGTGTAGATGGAGGAATCTGTTGCACCTTTTCCATCTGACCACAGAAAATCTGCAGATAAATTGTAAGGTGTATGGGCACCTTTACTCTGGAGTCTGTTGGACACAGTCATATTTAGACACACTGCACAACTGGTTTAACAGCAAATCGAAGGTAAAACTTTGAAAATTGAGGTTATTAGTGCAATGTCTGATTGCATATCTATTTCCATGACTTTAACTGGGCTTTCAACATGTCCTAGCTTTTACACAGTACTGCCTTCACTAAAAGTTTACATATAGAAATTAAACATTTGTGCTCCTTGAGGGCAGGGACTGATGTGAATGTGTACTGATGTAAAATGCTGCATAAATTGTCAGTGCTATATACATACCTATAATAAATAAATATTTATTTATTACAAGTATTCAAATAGCACAGACAATTTACACAGCTCTTTACATACTGCACATTCACATCAGTCCCTGCCCTCAAGGAGCTTACAATCTAAGGTCCCTATCTCAAATACATACAGGGTTGATTTAGACAGGAGGCAATTAACCTTCCAGTATGTATGTTGGAGTTTAGGAGAAAACCCATACAAGCACAGGTAGAACATGCAAACTCCTTGCAGATAGAATTTGAACCAGCAAACCTCAGTGCTGCAAAGCAGAAGTGCTAACCACAATGCCACGGTACTGCTCATAAATAATAATGTATACACACACTGTACAACTTGCTAACGCGTACTGCCACGTCTGACCAGCATCATTCTATAATTTGCTGCTGTAAGAAGCTTCCTATTTTTCTCTCATTAAAGCTAGCCAGGGAAACTGTCACATGAGCTGGAGTCTCTCACTATGATAATACAAATAGGTTGCTATCCTTCAATGTAGTATACAATAAAGCATCAAGCTGAAGTGAGTTATTGTTCAAATGTAAAAGCTTCACATTACATGAGGAATCATTATTTTGGGTTTACAAAGTAATCAACATATCTCTGTATTAAAAAATGACATTTGCAGTGGATCCTTGGATACATTTAACACATTTTAATCCCTCTGCTGCCATCGACGTATGGCATACGGCAGAACACAACTGCTTGTAGCTGGCCACGTCAGCATACCATACCTTGGTGGCTTTTACCCTTCTGCTATAAGCTCATAGTTACATAGTATTTGAGGTTGAATAAAGACATATGTCCATCAGGTCCAAACTATTTGTGTATGTGTGTATGGTCCTATTGGTGTGTAGTATGTATAGGTCCCTGTGTGTTCTCAATTTTAAGAGTACTTGTACCCCTGTATATTACGGTCCCTGAGGAAATCGTCCAGTCGCCTCTTGAATGATTCCACACTCTCAGTCGAAATCACAGCATGTGGCAGCGAGTTCCAGACCTTGACCGATCTAACTGAGAAGAAACCCCTTCGCCCCCTTGTGCTGAAATTTTTTCTCCACCAATTTTAAGTGGTGGCCTCTTGTCCTTGTCATCGAGTGAATTGTAAAAAGTTTGCTGCTGATGTTACTATCCCCGGTAAACATTTTATACATGAAAATCATATCCCCCCTTAATCTCCTTACTTCCAAGGAGAACATGTTTAATTTTAGTAGCCTGTTCTCATAACTCAGGTCCTCCATCCCCTTTATGAGTTTGGTTGCCCTCCTCTGGACTCTTTCCAGTTCAAGTACATCCCCTCTGTTCACTGGTGCCCAAAACTGGACAGCATACTGCAGATGAGGCCGAACCAGTGATCTATAAAGTGGCACAATTACGGACTTGTCCCTTGCAAAACATTCCCCTCTTAATACAGAAAAGGACTCTACTTGCTTTGTTTACCGCAGCCTGACACTGCAAGCTATTATTCAGCCTGTGATCTACAATGACCCCCAAATCTGATTCCCTTTTGGACTTTCCAAGGGGAGCGCCCATTAGTGTGTAATCTGTTTTCTTGTTTTTAACCACAAAGTGCACAACTCTACATTTATCTACATTAAACCTCATCTGCCATGTGGTTGCCCACTTCCCTATTTTATCCAGATCCCCCTGTAATGGTATAGTGTCAGATTCAGTGACTATTCCCCTCCCGATTTTGGTATCATCAGCAAACACTGAAACATGGCTGTTTACCCCCTCCCCAATATCATTAATGAATAGATTAAACAGCATGGGGCCCAGCACAGACCCCTGCGGAATGCCACTCATGACCCTAGCCCAATCCGAGAAGGTGCCATTTATCGATACTCTTTGTACCCATTCCTGTAGCCAGTTCTTTATCCATGTGCACACTATTTCGTCTATGCCCATAGACCTCAGGTTGTATAGTAAACGTTTATGTGGTACTGTGTCAAATGTTTTAGCAAAGTCCAAGTATACCACATCCACCGGCCTCCCTCCATCCAGATCTCTACTTACCTCATCGTAAAAAGTTAGCAGGTTAGTCTGACAAGAACGGTCTTTCCGAAATCCATGCTGGTTGTCATTTATTTTGTATGTCATTATCCCGAACAAATTCTACTAAATGGTCCTTAATCATGCCCTCTAACACTTTACAAACCACCGATGTTAGACTAACTGGTCTGTAGTTTCCCGGATGGCATTTGGACCCTTTTTTGACTATCGGAACTACCGTAGCCCTCCGCCAGTCAATTGGCACTCTGCCAGTCATTAAGGAATCTTTAAAAATGATGAATAATGGTCACATTTTATTGCTTATGATTTTTCAATGAATAGGTTGTTTATGAAAAAACAAAGGCAATAAAGTTTGTTTAAAAAAACGAGAAAAAAAAAACCTTGCTCTGATTAGGAGAATCGATCAGACACGAACACAGCAGAAAAGAGTTAAACAACGGCAAATGCAGGCAGCAGCTGTTGCCAATCTAAACTGGGCGGGGATGTGGATGTCGGGAGGGGGTCATCCTGTAGTCCTGGCTCAGGTCGGGAGCACGCACACAGACACCATGTAACATTCCAGAGAAGAGGCAGTCAGCTGCAAAACGGAAGTTCTCCCCAGCATGAGAAGAGATAAGGATTTAAAAGGAAGAGCAGCAAAGAGAAGGGAAACTACCATGGATTACAGTAAGGCACACAGTATTGGTTTATGTTAAAAAATCTGAGGGTTTAATGTCACTTTAAGTGTATATTTTACCCAGCTAAACCTCAGCTAAATCTTTACCTGGCTAAATCTTATTTTGATTCTTCCACTATTTTTGTGTGTTTACATGTTATGGCCCAACAGCCCTACAGTGACATAGGTCCAAATAGATTTATATAATCTTTGTTTTAAAAAATAAACATGTAATATATCACTAAGGGTTCCCAGAGCACTATTGGTTAATTAAAAAAAGCCTTAACTTCACATTTTTCTTTACAAATAACAATTCCCACCTAGTAATGTTGTCCTACTAACCTAATTTTATAGTCTATTATCCCACAGAAACAACCTCTTATCCAGCTTCAGAAATCTCTGCCGTCTGCTTCTCAGTATTGCCTTTTGGGATCCGTCATCAGCAACCCCGCTAGTTTGTCAGTACTGTCCAATGCACTGTGCTGACATCAGCTGAGCCTTAAAAAATGTGACCAAGCACAATAAACAACAACCTAGCAAAACCATGGGTGTAACTCTTTACTTGCAATCATAACCATTGTGTTTTGTGGTTTTAATATATCCAATCTACTTTTTGTGCCTAATGTTTTGAAAAAAATAAGAACATTTGTACAAAACCACTACAAATTCCCTCTAAGATAATATATCTTTTAAATAAATGGGGCTAATTTTTGTTAGCAGATCTAAACATCTATTTTTATAATTATAGATTTCAGTTAGGAAGGAGCAGGGATAAACCCAACTATTTACCCCAAAACATACACAAGGAGGTCCGTTTATTAGTTAGACACATACAGGGGCTGAATGGCAACTTTTAGCCCAGGGGGCAAGTACAACCCAGAGGCCCATGGTGCAGCAACTTGGCCCCTCTCCCGCTCTGCCTCTTCCATGCCTTCTCCCCGCCCGTCTGCCACTTTTGCCATCCATGTAACGGTAGTGTGAATGGCGGGGAGATGTGAGGACTCCTAGTAAGTCCATGAAAGGGATGACTGGCTAGGGGATGGTGCTCTCCTCCCACTGGGATCCCTACATGGTTCTGGCCCTACTCTGCTCTATGTCCACTACTTAGGCACTCTCACCCACTGTAGACCGCTGCTGGGTGTCCATGCTTCTGGTGGAGGCTCTGTGGTAGCTCCCTGGCGGTTAGTGGGGGCTCTGCCGTGGTTAGTGGGGGATCCCTGGTGGTTAGTGGGGGGATCCCTGGTGGTTAGTGGGGGGCACTGCCGTGGTTAGTGAGGGATCCCTGGGGGTTAGTGGGGGATCCCTAGTGGATAGTGGGGGATCCCTGGTGTAGGGTGACCATTAATCTAGAGCTGCAGCTAACGATTATTTTCAAAATCAATTAGTTAGCCGATTATTAAGTTCGATTAATCGGATAACAAAATGGCTCCAGTGATGGACTACTAGTTTGTACTGAGATTGTAGTCCATCACGGGATCAAGCTTGGGGCGTAGTGGAAATAAAAAAAGTGTGGTGTGCAAAATAGTGAAATGGAAAGTGTAAACGTATGCAGCAATCGGTGATTTCCAGTTAATTATGACCTAGCGCAACATATTAGCTATTTATACAAATCCCAGCAATAATACATTATACAGCACAATGCAGAATATCACCAGCTATAGAGGAATACAACAAATCCCAGCAATAGTACATTATAGCTGGTGGTATTCTGCATTGCGCTGTATATTGCTGGGATTTGTATAAATAGCTAATATGTTGCGCTAGGTCATAATAAACTGGAAATCACCGCAAATTTTCCTCTATTCAAAAGTGATACGTGAATCCATTATTGAATATAATACAAATAAAGTTGAATAAAAACAAATGAATACATGAATATTTCCGTGAATATATAAATAAATTAATGATTCCGTAAATTATAGTGTGTGTGAATAATTAATTCTTAGTGAGTGTAAAACTATTAAACAAATGGGTTCTCTGTACGTGACTACAGTCTGTATGTTAAATTACAGACAACTCTGTATGAATAGATGTGGGTATGAAAACGTGAGCGTGATTTACCTTGTAACAATTAAAATATCAGGTGCACTTATACAAACTAAATCCGTAACTTCAGCACAACCCAAAATATTAGGTGCAATTAATCAAGGTTATAGTAACAGAGGATTTGCTCCCAAATATCTATGACCGAGTCCCAAATAGTTCGGTCCAAACAGTCCTCTCCTCCACCCCAACAATGGATGGTATAGCGTGGGGGGTATAATTACTTATCTTTCCTGTTGATGGGTAAGTTCCAAAAATGTCTTTGCAACAATCGCTGATGGTTAGAATGAATCATCCATTTCCCTGGATGATTTCCCTGGGCAATTCATTCTAACCATCAGCGATTGTCCGGCCCTCCCCCCGGCCCAGTACGCCCCGGCCCTAGACACATCTATTATCTGTGAAGGTTATTATGTGTCTAACGTGTGCCAAGAAAACATTTCCTACACCATTGGACCAGAACAGGATGGATTCATAGATGTGGCCAAATCTGGTTATTCTCCTTTGACATGTGTTTTTCTACAGTTTATTTGTACCGTTCTATCTATAGAACTGATGCTCTTGGATTTTTCTCACACCATAGGTGTTTGCTTATATTGACATGTTTGTAAATTGCAGTATAGTTGCAGACATTTGCATCCATGGAGGAATATGTAACTCTGCTATACAAATCCAAAATTGAAATATGTCCAGCAAAAGTGATGCATTGCCTGTTGCCATCCAATCACTAAGATGTCCTATGATTGTTTATTTAGTTGTTAACCAAGAAGAAAAGGTAGTGAGGCCATAATCTATAGTAAAGCCATCATACACTGGCATACGTATTCGCAAAAATGATGAGTGTTATCTGCTATGGCTGCCCCTCACAATCCTCTATACATTCTTCTAGCAGCACAGAAGGTGGAAGAATTTTGATCATGGAAAGACCATGCAATAATATTCTTAATGGATGTTTTTGCTCAGAGGAGAGAAAGTGTGAGTGCATTATTGAGAGTTTTCATTCTTGCATTCCGAATCTGCGGTAGTGTACCTTTTACTGAAAAACTAGTGCATATGCCAGTACTTGTGATTTCATAAAACCATTATTTGATCATGCTGAGCCCTATTACAACCTTGAATTGACTTTGCCAGCAGAAAGGTGGGAAAGTACTTTAGAATTAAAGTATTTGTAAACCTAACTGAACCTAATGCATTTAATGTTTATAGATACATTAATGAAGTCTGCCATTTATGCACTTTCGTGTTCTTTTTCTCCAGTAAGCTTGAATTATCTGGTCCCTGCCCTCATCCCACATAGCTAGTGTAAGAGATGGGAAACTAGCGGTCATGTGACCGTAAATAAAACATTCATAAAGAGGTATTTAGAGGAAAAGTTAAAGCATTATTTAAATGATTAGTATCTTAGCAGTCTGTACTGTATGTGTACTGTTGAGTTCCATATGAAGACTTAATACTTTAATGGTTGTCTGCAGTGTTTTCTAGCCTAATCTGTAGAGGTATTCTACCAAAAGATATAGGCTCTGCAAGAGAGAGAGACTGGATATGGAGGCTACAACCACGGTATATGAACAAATGTGGGAAGTAAATATATAAAAAGCTGATATCCATTACAGTAATCTTTCTAAAAGGAAATTTAAGGCTAATCCTACAAATGAAAGGGAAAATGAGACAGTTGAAAAAAATAAAATTCTTAATAAACTCTTGAATCCTAAGGTACCTATTTTGACTATTATCTGCTGCCCTTTTTTTCAGCAACACTTAAGCCAGATTGCAATCTGTAAACACTATGGGGGTGATTTACTAACCTAAACACACGCACGCACTAGGTGCGTGTGATTTTTACACAGCAAAACGTATTTATCAACCAAACAGTCTCTAAAAGCATATTTCCACTAATGCCATATATGGAAAAACCATGCACATGATGCATATATAATGCTGCTTCACAGTTTAGACAAAAATGGTTAGCTCATGCATTTACATTCCTGCATTCATCAACGCAAGCAACACAACATAGAACTAATTTACACAACATCACCTTGCAAATTCATGCAGGGCTTTGCACAACACACCTGCTGGGTGTGTACACACTACAAAGGTGTTTAGATTCCACCCATAGATCATGCTGGGAGGGAACACACTACAGAGGTGTATACATGTTCGTGGTGTGTTTATAAGGTTAGTAAATCAACCCCTATGTCTGCTTATGGTAGCAGAGAACCATGTCTGTATAGAAGGTAGCTTAAAGTGTAGTTTTGCATTGTAGGCATATTAGCTGATGAAGATTCACATCATAGCATGTGCCCTTTACTTGGCAGCAAAGAGTCTGCTTCTGTATTTGTAAAATATAATGGTAAAACCACGGTTAAACCACGGTTACAACTTCTACAATGGCCACTCCAGACATCATTACCAGTTCCCACTGAACTATTGTATATATTCCAAACTTTTGCCCCTCAACTACCTGAAGGTGGCATAGAGAACCCCTAGTTCTGATACTAAAGGGAAAACAAACAGTGGGTGAGAAGACGTTCCAGACACATATTTAATGACTTGTGACAAGTGTCCAAGAATAGGTGCTGTCACCATATAAAATACAACTTCTCACCCAATTATCACCCACGTATAATGAGCGATATCATCTACCCAAGTTAGAATGTTATATCTTTATTTGGATCTTTGTGAAGAAGTACCACAAGTACTTAAATAGGGCACAGTTTGAGGTGAGTACTGACAACAGTCCAATGGTTTATTTATCCATCTACCCATTTTCTCTCAGATTTAGGCAAAGTTGCAAAAATAAATCTAATAAATGAGAAGTACCAGTATCTGTAATGGGTGCTTCCTAAGCTATAGTTGTTAAAAAAATACTGTCACAGATCAGCTGCAAAGCTGATCTGTTACCTGTGGTTTAGCAGGCTTGTGGGTTGTTCTTGCCTATTTGCTGCTGCGGTTCTACTGGTACCTGTAGTTCTACTAGTGCTCTGTTCTCACTTAATTGCTGCACAAAGCACTATGAGCATTGCCACCTCACCTGTTGATTATTATACCTTGCCCTTTGGCCAATTCCTCCCAATCTCTCTCATTAGTTAACACCTGTTCAGATCAGCTCACTTTACCTAAGCAACATTCCTGTTGCCTCCAAACTCCTGCCCGTGTCACACTCCTGACTTGTTCTTTGCTTGGACTGACCTTTTGTGTACCGATTCAGCTTTCTCCTTCTGGTTTTGCTTTTCTGCCACCCACCTTTGGTGTCTCTCCCAGATCTCTATCTTTTACATTGATGTCTCGGCTTTGCCATTGCTGCCTGAACACTTTTGGTGCTCCTTTGTTTATGGGAAGTCTCCACATGGGTGCAGGGTGAACCTGGGGATCGTGACTCAAGGTCAGCATGCAGCTAAGTCCAAGCTTGCATGGGTTGGTCCCTGGCAGAATGTTGGCTGGCCCTTAGACTCCACACCCTGGGGAACCCATGCCAACTGCTCGCTTGTGGCCTCAATCCTCGGTGTGGTGACAGTTTGCTCAGGCCATAAGCTCCTCGTAGACCCTATCAAATCACCAAATGCAGCACCTGCTTTAGAGGATTGTATAGATGCTAGCTGCACATCTTACAGCTCTCTGACTGATAGTGATGGATTTGGTGCAAGAAGTGACCACTACAGATGGTGCCATACAGATACTCAGCAGTGTAGGGATAGGGCAACAGTGTGTTCACTGTGTCGCCCTGATGAAGGGACCCTGTATGGCCCCAAACAATGGAATTCTAACCTATGGGATATTTTCCAATAAAACAACTTCTATTTTCACTTTAGTTGAGTGCTGGTCACCTATACTGCTGGCTCAGAGAATTGACTCCTAGCAGGCCAACTAAGAATGTATTCAGAGAATTGACTCCCAGCAGGCCAACCAAGAATGTATAATGCTGTTTCTACAGAACCTGTCCACCCACCTGGACCAACTGCACTCCACAGTTACCTTGACCCCTTGAATCCCTCCTCCTACACCATTAACTGCCATACCACCCATAACAGACAGTGCTTCCAGTCTTCATCAGCCTCCCCCACCTCTTTTTTATGGTGATCCTAAGGCTTGTTGTGGCTTCATAAACCAGTGTTCCATCCACTTTGAACTTTCCATCTGCCATTTTCCTACTGATCACACTAAGTTGGCATATATCATCTCCTTCCTCTCCGGTGACGTACTAGCTTGGGCCTCTGCACTCTGGAAACAACAGGATCTGGTGTCCTCCAACCTAACTGCATTATTGGATGTGTTCCATAAATCTTTTTATGAGCCCAGGAGAGCCTGTTTTGCAGCTGGGGCGCTCCTCCGCCTTCATCAGGAAGAATGACTGGAAGCCAATATACTGTCAAATTCTGTACCCTGACCTCTGAACTTTCATGGAACAACAAGGCTCTTGTGTTCTGGCAAGGCCTATCTGTTCATGTTAAGGATTAACTTTCTGCGTGGGCCATACCTACCATCTTAGATGACTTAGTCGCTCTGGGCATCCAGATAGAATTTCGCTTCTAGGAGCAAGCCCTGAAATAAATCTAGACCCTGTTGTCCTCCATCTCGTCTACCAAAAGACCATCATATACTCTCTGCCTCCTGGCTCTCAAGCTTTGAAGGCACCAATGCAACTTGGGCGAATGTACCTCATGCCACACTCTTGGCCTAAATCTGGGTCTATGCCTCTACTGTAGCGCTAATGGTAACCTGTTATGGTGCTGCTAGCTCAACTGGAAATCATGTGGATCTAGTTTGCCCTAAGGGAGGTGATATAGACCTGTTTTCTGAATCGGCCAGCTCCCCTGGTTTCACTCTACCCTTTTCTATCCACTGGGCTCGAAATGCATTTCAACTCTCTGCATACCAGAAACTTCAATGAACAATCCTTGGCTTACAAATTGGACAATTCCTTTGTTTCCCTGCCTGTTGCCCCCCCCCCCCCCCACTCCT